>NC_037680.1:110162549-110317880 GCF_003255815.1 Theropithecus gelada
TTTTTTTTTTTTTTTTTTTTTTTGAGACTGAGTCTGGCTCTGTTGCCCAGGCTGGAGTGCAGTGGCCGGATCTCAGCTCACTGCAAGCTCCGCCTCCCGGGTTTACGCCATTCTCCTGCCTCAGCCTCCGGAGTAGCTGGGACCACAGGCGCCCGCCACCTCGCCCGGCTAGTTTTTTGTATTTTTTTAGTAGAGACGGGGTTTCACCATGTTAGCCAGGATGGTCTCGATCTCCTGACCTTGTGATCCGCCCGTCTCAGCCTCCCAAAGTGCTGGGATTACAGGCTTGAGCCACCGCGCCCGGCGGCCATACCCATTTTATCCTCCCACCAGCAACATATGGGAGTTCCAGTTGCTCTACATCCTTGCTAATACGTGGTTGACTTAACATTTTAAGTTTTATTTATTCTGCAGGGTGCACAGTAGGGTGTCATTATGGTTTTAATTTGATGGCTAATGATTCTGAGCATTTTTTCCCTGTATTTACTGGTCATTCATAGATAGGTCTTCCTTTGTGAAATGTCTGTTCAAGCTTCTAAACCTGGGTTAGGTTACAAGTTTTGTTTTTTTTTTAATATTCTGAATGTAAGCTGATCATCAAATATGTTTCACAAATATTTTCTCCCAGTTTATGGCTCGCCTTTTCAAATGCCTTTTGAAGAGTACAAGTTTTAAATTTTAATGTAAACTAATTAGGCTTTTCTTCCATGGTTTGTGCTTTTTGAGTCCTATCTTTAAGAATACAAAAACCTTTCCTTATGATAAAGTAACAAAGATTTCCTCATATGTTTTCTCCCAGAAATTTTATAGTTTTAGGTTTTAACTTTCAGTTGTATGATCCATTTAATTTTTGTACCAGGCGAAGTAAAGCTTGAGGTTCATTTCTGCATATACAAATATCCAAATGGCCCAGCACTATTTGTTGAAAAAATACTATCTCTCTGCTTGAAAAAATACTATCTCTTTGCATGAAAATACCTTGGTACCTTTGTTAAAAGTCAACTGACTATGCACCTATTTCTAGATTCTCTATTTAAGTTTCACTGTAAATATTTTAGGCTTCATGGGTCACATGTGATCTCTGTTGCACATTCTTCTTCTTTAAAAAGCCCTTTACTAGTGTGAAAACTATTCTTTGCCCACGGGCTGAACAAAAACAGGTCGTAGGCCATAGTTTGCTGACCTCCTCTCTACATGTCTACCTGTATGCCAATATACACTGTCTAGAGTGAGCCTTGAAATCAGATACTGTAATTCTTTCAACTTTGTTCTCGTTTTCAAACGTGTTACAGCTATTTTAAGTTCTTTGCATTTCCATAAAAATTGTAGAGTCAGCTTGTCAATTTCTTTAAAAAATGTTAAGATTCTGAGTAAGAATATATTAAATCTACAAATCAATTTGGGAAGAATTATCCTCTTAAGAATATTATATCATCTGGCCAGGTGCGGTGGCTCACACCTGTAAACCCAGCACTTTGGAAGGCCGAAGCAGGCGGATTATGAGATCAGGAGATAGAGACTATCCTGGCTAACACGGTGAAACCCTGTCTCCACTAACAATACAAAAAATTAGCCGGGTGTGGTGGCAGGCACCTGTAGTCCCAGGTACTCGGGAGGCTGAGGGAGGAGAATGGCGGGAACCTGGGAGGCGGAGGTTGCAGTGAGCTGAGATCGCACCACTGTACTCTAGCCTAGGCAACAGAGTGAGACTCCGTCTCAAAAATAAATAAATAAATAAATAAATAAATAAATAAATAAATAAGTTAGCTAGGCATGGTGGCAGGTGCCCATAACCCAGATATTCACGGGGCTGAGGCAGGAGAATCGTTTGAACCCAGGAGACAGAGATTGCAGTGAGCCAAGATTGCCCCCTTGTACTCCAGCCTTGGGGACAGAGCAAGACTCTGTCTCAAATTAAAAAAAAAAAAAAAAAAAAAAGAATATCGTGTTGTCCGATTCGTGAATGTGGTATATTGTTTTATTTATTCAGGTCTTCTTAAATATCTCACAGCAATATTTCCTAGTTTTCAGTGTACAGGTCTTGTACATATTTTGTTCATTTATGTCTAAGTATTCCATAATATTTTATGCTATTATAAATGTTTTCTTAATTTTGATGTCAATTTTGTTGTTGTTGTTGCTGGTAGGTAAAAGGGCAATGAATTTCTTTATATGACTTTGAGTTCTTACTAAATTTACATGCATTAAGATACTAATTCACATTCAGTAGAATGGCCATGTTGGTGTGGATATGGTGATTAGGGAACACTTCTATACTCCTGGTGGGAATGTAAACTAGTACAGCCACTATGGAACACAGTGTGGAGATTCCTTAAGAACTAAAAGTAGAGCTACCATTTGATCCAGCAATCCCACTAGTTGGTATCTACCCAGAAGAAAAGAAGTCATTATACGAAAAAGATACTTGCACATGCATGTTTATAGCAGCACAGTTTGCAACTGCAAAATCGTGGAACCAACCCAAATGCCCATCAATGAGTGGATAAAGAAACTGTGTGTGTGGTATATACACACATATATATAGGTATATGTGTGTATATATAGGTGTATATATATGATGGAATACTCCTCAGTCATAAAAAGGAATAAATTAATGGCATTTGCTGCAACCTGGATGAGATTGGAGACTATTATTATACGTGAAGTAACTCAGGAATGGAAAACCAAACACCGTACGTTCTCACTGATATGTGGGAGCTAAGCTATGAAGACACAAAGGCATAAGAATGATACAGTGGACTTTGGGGACTTGCGGGGGAAGGGTAGGAGGAGGACGAGGGATAAAAGACTATGAATAGGGTGTAGTGTATACTGCTCGGGTGATTGGTGCACCAAAATCTCACAAAGCACCACTAAAGAATGTATTCATGTAACCAAATACCACCTGTATCCAATAACCTATGGAAAAAATAATAATAAAAGCTGTGCTCAAAACATGTTTAAAAAAAAAAAAAGTCAAAACCAAACCAGTAACAGCTGATTCTTAAAAAAAAAAAAAGATGGCTGGGCTCGGTGTCTCATGCCTGTAATCCCAGTACTTTGGGAGGTCAAGGCGAGCGGATTACCTGAGGTCAGGAATTTGAGACCAGCCTGGCCAACATGGTGAAACCTTGTCTCTACTAAAAATACAAAAATTAGCCGGGCGTGGTAGCACACACCTGTAATCCCAGCTACTTGGGAGGCTGAGACAGGAGAATTGCTTGAGCCTGGGAGACGGAGGTTACAGTGAGCTGAGATTGTGCCATTGCACTCCAGCCTGGCTGACAGAGTAAGACTCTGTCTCCAAAAAAAAAAAAAAAGATAATCACAATTAATCACAGATTGACAAGGACATGTAGAAACTGCAACCCTGACACATTGCTAGTGGGAATATAAATGGTTCAGTCACTTTGGAAAATAGTATGGTGGTTTCTTATAAAGTTAAACACAAATTTGCATATGACCCAGCAATTCCAGTCCTGTATATCTACCCAAGAGAAATGAAAACATATCTCCACATCAAGACTTATGTGTAAAAGTTTATAGTGGCATTATTCATAAAAGTACAAAAGTAGAAATAATCCAAATGTCTATCAACTCATGTTTGTCCAGGATAAACAAAATGTGATACTATCCATATAATGGAATACTAGACTAGTCCGCAATACAAAGGAACAAGCTATTGATACATGCGAAATCATGGATGAACCTCAAAAATGATATGCTACGTGAAAGAAGCCAGACACAAAAGACTGTATGTTTTATGATCCCAATTATATTAAATATTAAGAAAATAAAGTCTATAGAGACAGAAAGTAGATCAGTGGTTGCCAGGGGCTTAGACTACAAATGGGTACAGGGATCTTTTTGGAGTAATGGAAGTATTCCGAAACTGGATTGTGGTGATGGTTACAGAACTCTACACATTTACTGATGATTACTGAATTATACACTTAAACTGAGTGAATTTTATGGTATGTAGATTATATCTTCATAAAGTTGTCACAGAAAGCCTAATGGTAAGTGAACAGTGAGTTTGCAGAATGTACATTCAGAACAGTTCAACATGAATACATGGTCTAGATACATATCCACATCAGATATACTCATTGTATTTGGGGAAGGAGAGAAAGAATAGGTCTGAGGAGGAGAACATAGGGGACTTTAACTTCATTTATAATGTTTCAAACAAAAACAAACATATGACAAAAAGTTAACATTTGTCCATTCTGGGTGGTAGGTATATGAGTTTTCCCTAAATTATTTTTTGTATTCTCCTATATTTTCTTCAATTCAAGACCAAAATTAAAGAACCAAAAAGCAAATGTAAATGATTACCTAGTTCCTTCATTAATTTTAATTCCTTTATGGCTTTAATTCGAATATCAAACACCATCTAAAATAGATAAATAAAATAATGACTAAGTTGTAAAAAACGGGAGGAGATGAAAATGAGGATTGTCACTGTGTGCATAAACAAATTATTTGAGATATTAATTACCTGACATTTAGTAGTTTTTGCCTACTTAAAATTTTTCCATCCCTGAAATTCTTTTATAAGATCAAAAGCAAAAACTTAGATCTTCATAGTTAAGTTTTTACCAAATTGATGTTAACTGGAACAGAAAGCACACCTACAGAAAACTAAAGAAACAATTGTAGCTGAAAGGCAATAAGCTGACAAACCACTAACTTTTCTCATGAAAGCAAACAAAATAAACTCAGGGCAATCACATTTCTCTATGTCAGGAATGATGAATGTGGGCCAGTAAGCATAAATAAAAATGTATACTATCAGCCCAAGAGCACTATTTAAAATTGCTGTTTAAATGACTTTATTTTAGATTCTTTCCCTTTTTTGGTTTAACCGAATTTTCTCTAGGATATAAAATCTTGGAAATTTAGGAGTAAAATTGATGTCTGACAATCTATCCTCCCACAGTACCCCACACTGTGGAAAGAAGAAACAGAATGAGTCATAAAGGACTTCACCAAAGTCTCTCACTTAGGGTCAAGGTAGTAGATCTTCCGAACTTTAGTGTATGCATCTTAGTGTATAAATATTAACACACTTTAAGAAATTATAATATTTATATAAAAGAAAACAACATTCTAGTAAGTTTCAACTTGTTATAGAAAAAAAACCCATAATGAATTGAGACTACATAAATATAAAAAGGTATTTCCTGAGATGATGTTTTAAGGAAACTAGTCTTCAAATGGAGAACTAGAAGAGTTCCTTTTAAGAACACCTGGCTTTATAGAAAAACAGAGTATAATGTAAAACCATTTAAGATAAATTTAAAAAACAGAAGTCCACAGCACAAAACCAAAACACATGTATACTTGGTTTAAAAAAAAATACAGAAAAGACCCTTGAAAATAGCATTTTCAAGGAAGCCAGAGAATTCCATGAACTAACTAAATAACTCCCACATTCTAATTCTAGGCTTTGGAGGAAACTTTAAAAGGCACGTATTTTCTTGAAATATGCTAAGAGCCAACTAACATAGGTAAACAAGCAATAATCAAATGTTAAATAAAAAGCTAACTTCCTAAGATTTGAAGTCTCTTGAGACAACTGTTCTGAAAGATTAAGGTATTGTTTTCTAAATAAAATTCTGTTAACTGAAAATCTATCAGCCAACCTTTAATTATATTCTACTCACTGTGTTAACAGTTGCTGATATTTTAACCTGCTTCTCTTCAGAGTCTACCTGGCATAAATTTTTAACATGGAGCCAGTCAATCTCATTTATACTAGTGACCCATTTCTCTTCCTTGGTCAACAAGCTGTAGGTAAAAAGAAAAGATCAGAAATTAATACCTTTCCATAGGCATCACTTCCAAAGCTCTGCATGTGTCACTTAACGTGACTAATTCGAGGTGACCAGTTCTACTGAGTCGTTTCTATGATAAGTGGGCTATCTTTGCAGGGTAATGTTAGGCAGTAGTCTACAGAGTCTATATTCATGACTCCAAATATTCTTTGATTTTCCCACATAATTTGTTGCCACATTTTTCCACAGAGAACTTCCGTAAGTAAACAATCAGTTGCTCACTTCTGCCTGCACCCTGCAATCACTAGGGGAGCTTTAAAAGAGCGCCTAGGCCAGGAGCCTACCCTACCTGATCTAGATTTCATTTAACAACAGGGCAGCCATGTGTAGTCTGTAGACTGACACTGCACAAAAGGGCCACGTCTAAGGAGTGTCACACATGGCATATACATTGTATACTGAATTTTTGAGAGTTTTGTTTTATAAAAGCAGTCGGCAGTAGAGTATCTTGTTCTAACATTTTCCTACAGATAGTAGTAAAGGGTCCTGAAGAGGTGCCTTCTTTCCAATTCACACAGAAGCACTAATGGGCTTGCAGAAGTCCTCTTTGGGAATGTGCATCAGAGCTCTGAAACATAATTCTACTCTTTATTGCAGTTATTCCATTCTGAGCTCCCACCTTAAGCCAGCAATCCCAAATACAAAGTTTGAAGCACAAGATGTTCCGTGAAGACTACCTTAAAATAGTGAAAAACTGTATGATAATCATGACAATGACTGCATTAACTAAAACATTTAGCACTTACTGTGTGTACTTTGTAAGCACTTTACTCTTTCAATCTTCTCAACTCTATGAAGCTGGCACTAGTTATTATCCCCATTTTACAGACAAGAAGACTGAGCAGAGAAAGACGAAATACCTTGCCCAAGGTCCCATTACATCCTACTGACTTGCCTAGGAGCACAGCTAGGCAAACTACATAGATTACTATGTATCCATCCAAGGCAGTTTATAAAGAGTCTACAAATCTCAAGGTTGGGCAGAGGGGATGGAAAGCAAGATACATCTACAAAATAATCATTATTAGGTTTAAAAAGAAAGGCACCCAAATGCTAACAGTAATTAACAGTGCATGGTGAGAAGAGGGATTTCCCCAGTCCCAATAAATGTATACTGCCTTTTATAAAGGAAATACAGTTCTTATAAACAAGGTGGACAATGTCTGAGAAACCCCTGTCCAAAAGAGTAACAGTGGTAAGTGTACTATGAAATAAGTGCTCTGCTGCTCTGCGTCAAAGCCACTATAAATAATGATGTAGAAGTCCTGCAATCTAAGTAAATTTGTAGCACTGAGAAAACAGGGAACTTGAAATCTTCAATATATGGAAATATTGCAGCTACAGTGTATGACACATTGACTACAGCAAAGTACTATCACAGACACAGATGACAAAAAGACAGATGTAGCTTTAAATGTGACCGCAGGATTCATAGGGGTAATTCGCCAGGTAACTGCTCTATTTGGGCAACTGGGCTCTCAAGAGTCACAGAAGGGATTATAAGGAAACCATGAGTCAACTTATGGGTCTCCTAAAACAAAATATCCAGAAACAATTTAGCCATAATGTTTATACCTTCTTCAGGAAGATTTTCAGGAATTTTCTCTGCGAGAATGTTCCTTCGGTTTTATAACCAGCGCTAATCAGAATTCACCTGATAACTTGCATTATAGCCAACTAATTGATACTCTATATAGTCTAGAAAATCAGGGATACTTATATTATTTTCTCACCACATTTACCAAAAGTCCCTTACAAAACATCATTTTTTTCTCTAAGTTACATAACCTACAACATTCGTATATACAATATTTAGAACATAATGTCTAGAAATAAAGAAACATTCAACCCTTGTCACTAAAATAAAGCTTTAGAGTTCTGCTGGGTGGTACTGTAATTAAAATGACTTCTAGAAATCCTTTTTCTCCTGTTAGCGAGTTACCTGTTATCATCATGAGAATCCTGAATTAAAACTGAGCTTCCATTTCCGAGCCCTTGCTCCCTGAACGTCTTCCTCATGTCTTCCTTGGAGATGGCCATCCAACCCTCCCCACCTGGGCATCCAGCACTGTTGATGAAGATGACACCTGCTGGGATTGCTAAGGCTGTGAGGACAGTGCCCACTTCTGCATTAGATGGAAAGACATGTGGAGATTCTATCACCTGGCAACACTTTTCTCCTTCACTGCTGGTGTCCAGATGAAGAACATTTAAAAGCAGAGGTTCGCAGTCAATACCAGTTTGAATGTGGACTCCACCAACCTGCAATCATATCAAGAAAACCATTAGTACAGTTGATACTTGCCAACATTGTCAATATAACATGGTAAAAGATTACTCTTAGAGAACAACTCTCATTTTTTCCAAGTGAAATAAAATTTTCACAAATGTCTGTTAAGCATCAAAGGAACAACTTCAGATCTTTCTTTTGAAACTTTCTTATCTACCTTTTATTTTTTTAGAAGAAATCTACGATAGACTGGAGATAGAGATTTATGAGTTATCACGGGTGGTGATGAAGCCAGATTGGCCAAGGTCAGTTCACAGAGTGGCTGAAGTGCTCCTGGCCACCCTCTAGAGATAGAAAATTCACTCTCCACCTCCAAACCACCCCAACGACTCCCCAACTCAGTATAGATCCTCACTCTTCTAAATTCCCACAGGCACTAGGCACAGACCCCTACTCCAGCACATATGGTGCAGTTCTTCACACAATGAGGGCCTAAAAGGACACAGATCAACTGACTGGCCTTTGACCTAGCATCTGACACACAACCTGGTATAACGGAGGCACCCAAGAAATGTCTCCTTGACGTACAACTAGCACTGATTGTCTAACATTTATCAAGCATTTCAGTAGTTTTCTAATATCTAATTGCCCTCACATAGGCTGAATAAAATTTCATTATAATGGCTTTTTTTTTGAGATGGAGTCTTGCCCTGTCACCCAGGCTGGAGTCCAGTGGTATAATCTCAGCTCACTGCAACCTCCACTTTCCAGGTTCAAGCGATTCTCCTGCCTCAGCCTCCCAAGTCACTGGGACTACAGGCATACACCACCATGCCCGGCCAATTTTTGTATTTTTAGTAGAGATGGGGTTTCACCATGTTGGCCAGGCTGGTCTTGAATTCCTGACCTCAGGTGATCTGCCTGCCTCGCCCTCCCAAAGTACTGGGATTACAGGCATGAGCCACCATGCCCAGCCATTACGACTTTTAAAACATCCAAAATTATCACGAATATTTCTTCAGCAATTTTTTTTACCTCCACCCCATTCCACACAAAGATATCTTCTCCATCAGCAATTTCAGTTTCACACAGTGTCAGTTCATCCCCTAGAAAGAGATCACCAGTGAGACCATTCATCACGACCATCAGAAATGACTGAGCTAAAGAAAGAGCTGAGACAAATATTTCTTTGAAAAAGTATTTTCACTAAGGAAAATTTAAAAAGTAGTAATTATTTTTATTCTATTGACATCTCATTTCGTAATTTTTCTTTAAAATGTTGTTACAAAAGCTTTGTGAGCATGGTGGCAGGACAAAAGAGATAATCCAAAGGTCAAGTGTACTTGAGGCACATGACATTGGAAACAGGAGTTAGGCTTAGGCATGGAATGGTCCCAGCTCCACTGATACGTCCATAACACAAGCTGTATGTCTTTGTGTGCTTCAAGTCTCTCAGCTCAGTTTTTTCATTTATGAAATGGGGATAAAAGAATTTTATGAGAATCAAGTGAGATAATTAACATAAAACACCTATTACAGATTTTGGTCCAAATTAGATGTTACTGCCACTACTGTTAATTTTCATTGTTTTGCTGCTAATTTAAAGGAAGTAAATGCTTTCAAACTCCCAAAGTATTTCTTGTTTTACTACAAAATCTGAAGCTGAGAGTTGGGCAGAAAATCAAGTCATATAAATATGATTCAGATGGTTTGAAACCATGTTGCTCAACAATATGTGTCAATATAAAAAATTCTAAAGCTTTTCAAGAAATTTTTAGTAGGGTAGCCTTAATTTGAGAAAAAATAAAATGTTTCCATGTTAGAAGAATTTCACACATTATATAAACTGTACACATTAAAACTCGGATATATTATTTCTTTTGGAAAACTTACAGTGTGAAGATAATCTACTTAGTTAAGCAAGTAGTAGGTGGGGAAGGACTGACAAGGAGCAGAAAATCACAGATGAGCCGGACAAAAATATAGATGTATAAGAGTGAGTTGCTATGTTTTCATATTTATCTTACCGCCAAGTGTCTGGTAAATGTGAAGTCCTGCTGGTACAAGCTTTGCAACACTAAGAACCATGTCTCCTTCCCAAAATTCTAACAGCTGAAGAATATTAATGAAAGAAAAGAGAACATTGAAAAGTGACACATACATATCACCTTTCCAGGTTACTGTGCCAACTTACATAAGAAGATGACACAAAGAGCAAGCAAATGAATACTCTCACTCCCAGCCAACACCGCAAACTTCAAAAGAAGGCATCGCTTGTTAAATTAGTCAAATCCCAAGACGGCTAATCTCCTCCATTCCTGAGTGAAGAATTCTGGCATACACGAAGGGCACAACAACCATCTAAACAATTCTGCTTAATATATATGAAGAGCACTTTTCTCAGAAAGCAAGTTGATGAGCATGCCAGCCTAGGAATTTTTACTCAAAAGAGCAAGACTAATTTGTGGAATTAGCATTGTTGAGGGAAATGCAGTCCTGACTCTAGCACACACTCATCTTCTAGTTGCTTGAAAGGAATGTCTCCCATTGCAAATTTATAAAGGTGCATTACCAGTTTACTTAATAGATTACCAGGGCTTCGTTTCTAGATCTGAGAGTCTCAGCGCCGTGGCAAGATCACCAAAATAATATCACCATAAAAGTCATTCCTATCTAGTCATTCTCTACAATACCATAAGGTATTTTCTTAAAAAGAAATTTCTTATTTACAAGCAATTAGTTTGCTGTGAACTAAGTTTCCTAGCCTCTTGTCAGTAACTTCCTTGTAAGAGAATAGTTAGTAGGGATATACATTTAAAACACCAAAAAGCACAGACTGGAGTGTACCTCACACTTACAAAGTGAATAAGATCCTTTCCATTTAAAATATCCCCCTAGACAGGTTCAGATTCCCACATCCACCTGTATCAACAATGCTAGAATTGGCTCAGAAATAAATTTCTAATGAAAAAGTTCAGAAAGATTAGACAATTTTAGAAATCCTGACACTGATCTAGTGTTTAAATAACTTCAAATCAACAACTAAGGTTAAAAGGGAAATTGCTTTGCTTTTCTTAGCAGAAGAAAATTGAAAGAAAGCTAATAGTTTTGGTGAGTAATACGATTTTTCAGAAAATTCATTAAACTAATTTCTGGGAAAAAACACAAAAAGCTAACATTTTCTATCTCCCTTTTCCTTGATCAGAAAGTAGTGTGGAGCAGGAGTGTGATTAGGAGGAAAAAACCCTAGATGAAGAGTAAGGAGACCAGGGACGGAGTCCCAGCTCCATCAACTAGGTTTAGGACCATAGGCAAGACACTGAGTCTCTTTAAATCACACTGCCTCGTCTTCAAATGGGGCTAATGTATCTTCATGAGATTAAAGAACCAAATCATATAATTTATATGAAAGCAGTGTAAGTAAAATAAAGAACACTGCTGTTACTATTATCATCATTAAAACATATCTTGAAAATGACTTGGAGACTACAGCACTGTTTTTACTCTAGACTAATAGATACTTTCCTTCACTTAAGAGTATTATTAATAAATACTGTTCTACACTACAGGGTACAAAGTTAGTTGCTTTCACTTGTTCAGTAGTTCTCAGTTTTAAACAACATGCTCATCTTTATCTTTTCGCTCTCTTTGAAAGGCAATTTGCTTTCATTTATTTTCTAAAAAAGAGACAACTTCATACTCTTTCTTCCCCTCAAATAAAATGTACCAGCCTGATGGTCCACCTGAAAAGCTGCTGGTAGGAGCTGTGGAGAAAAGCCTCCTAAAAGACTTAGAAGATCTGGGTCATCCCTCTGTGAAGTGGCAGATGTCAGGTCTTTCTAAGCAGCTTTGAAAAATAAAGTTGTATCCTAAAGAGAATGAAATGGACAGTCTAGCTGGAGATGGTCCTTGATGTCTAAATTAAGAGGAAGTAAGGCTGTATTACCTGAAATATTGACTGCCGGAGATCTCCTAAAGTTTTTCTTTTATCAAAGGTCAAATCCCACACGCTTTCTGTTTGAGAGACTACCGGGTGCAGAGCCCCATTGAAGAAATGGTACTGAGGGCCCAGGTGAAGATGCAATTCAACAGTATTGTTTGCAGAATCACATTCTGCCCTTTAAAGAGGCACAAAAATACATAAATACTGTGTTTTTGTAACAGACACTGTGTTTTATCTCAAACCAAAGATATCTGGCTTACAATACAATTAAGTTCTCCATCCTACCTAAGTAACAATTTTTCTTCTATGAGCCACAATTAGTCACTTTAGTTTTTCAGTCAATAGCAAAAATTCAGTTCTGTCGCCATGAATTCCAAGAGAAAACTGTTTTAACGTGGGCTGCAATGTTAACTCCATTTCTCTGAACAAAGGCTGACACCTGAAATCTTCTAATTCTGAGATTATATTATAGTTATGAACAAAATGCTAGAGATCTGCTTACATAATTGTGTTAAGTAGCAGATTTACTTCTATGTCATCTATCATCCTTATTTCCACTAGATTTTGCACACTCTCACTCTCCCATGACTTTTTTTTTTTTTTTTTTTTTTTAAGACAGAGTCTCACTGTGTCACCCAGGCTGGAGTGCAGTGGTGCCATCCTGGCTCACTGCAACCTCCACCTTCTAGGTTCAAGCAATTCTCCTGCCTCACTCTCCTGAGTAGCTGGGATTACATGTGTGTGCCACCACGCCTGGCTAATTTTTGTATTTTTTGTAGAGACGGGGTTTCACCATGTTGACCAGGCTCATCTTGAACTCCTGACCTCAGGTGATCCGCCTGCCTCGGTCTCCTAAAGTGCTGGAATTGCAAGTGTGAGGCACTGCGACTGGTCCCACGAAATATTTGAAGCCAGTAGCATGAACCTCCTGAGACCACGTTATCCAGGCTAAAAGTCCTTGGCAGCAGCCTGGTGTCGCCTGCTCTTCTCTGAATGCACTCAGCTGACTCGAAGCCAGCACAAAACACAGGTAGGGTCTGGCCAATGTGGAGCTGGAACGAAGCTTATCACACAACTCAGGTACTTCAGGACACTTCAGTGAACATGGTCAGAGAGCACAACCACATGAAAGACCTTAGTGCGGGCTGACGACAACCCTTTTTTTTTTTTTTTTTAAATAACAACTGCTAGTCCAGACCACTTATGCAGGTTATTTTTTAGACTTAAGATATTTCACTCTGTTAAGTTTTAATCTTTTTGGTATCTTGGTTTTTGTTGTTTCTTTGCTCTTGTGTCATTCACTGTACTTTTTTCCCCCAGCTCCAAGCCAATGATAAAAATGTCAAATACACCCTGTCATATAATTAGGTATTTGAGTCCACAAGAAGATCATGGGAACATCCATTTTCCTAACCCAATACCTGATTTACTCTAACAGAGCACAAATAAAGAAGCAGTTCTTCAGAGTCAAAGGTGAGGCCCCAAAAGAGAATGCTGAGATTATAAAGTTCTCACAAACCATCTCTTAAAGTAAGAATCCATTATAGGCTTTCCCCCAAGATCAGCATTGGATTCAATAGGTTATAGAATCCATATTTCCCTCCTTTTGAAAATCTGCCCACCTCTGATCCTCTCTCACTACATGCCAGTTCGCTACAACTACTTACCCATGAGGGGTGATTTTCACGGCAGGCTCTCTTTGGACCCAAGGAAATAATCTGGCCAGGCTGGGATACAACTCATTTAGCCCAACTATGTGCTCACTGATTTCTCTACTCGTCTTAGGCTTCAATCCCTACTTAGCAATGGCCATTTTATATGTCACTGTTTAATTCACTCTCACACATAAGGGATAATTTCAAAGTTAAAGCTACCCTCACTATAAAAATTCAGCAGCCAAAGAGACACTTGCATTAACTAGTTGACTATTTCTTTTTCTTGTTAATTTTCATTATTGAATGCTTAAGGCCTAAATTAGATCTTTATTCTCCAGAAACACTAGTCAAACTCTAAAAGTAATTTAAAATTACCTTTTGGTTTGTAGTTCAATGTTAGCTGCATCCATTTCATTCAGTAAATGACATGGAACCCCATATCTTGGATTAGCTCGAGCTGTGAACAAAATTTTTCATTAACTTGTGTTGGCTAAATGAAATCTGGTTGCTGGAAGAGGTAGCATGAAGACTAGAAAGGACTGTCCTGGGAGCTAGGAAAGCTGCTACTAATTTGCTGTGTGAATATGAATTTTCTCAGGATCTCAGTTTTCCCATCTGAAACATGAAAAAGTTAGAACAAATGAAAAGTAAATAGTTCTTTAAGATAAGCTAGAAGAATTCAATTTTTTTCAACTCTTTTAAGTATACTTTTAAAAAGAACACCCAGATTTTCATCTTTTTCTTTTTTCTTCTTCTTTTCTTTACTTTTTTGAGACAGAGTCTCACTTTGTCACCCAGGCTGGAGTGCAGTGGCGTAATCTCAGCTCACTGTAACCTCTGCCTCCCAAGTTCAAGCAATTCTCGTGCCTCAGCCTCCGAGTGGCTGTGATTACAGGCTCGTGCCACCATGCCTGGCTAATTTTTGTATTTTTAGCAGAGACAGGGTTGCACCATGTTGCCCAGGCTGGTTTTGAACTCCTGGCCTCAAGTGATCCGCCCGCCTCAGCCTCCCAATGTGCTGAGATTACAGGCGTGACCCACCATGCCTGGCCTCAGATTTTCATCTTGATTACAAATACAATAACTGACTACTGTAAAAATTCTGGAATTTTTTTTTAAGTGTAAAAGAAATAGATGCTGCTCATAATTTCACTCCCAAGACACACACACATACACACACACACACAGGCACACACACAATTTTAAAAATTGGGATCATATTCAACAAATCTGTTTTCATTTCATACACTGTATTTTCCAAAGTCTTAAATAAATGATTGCATAGTAGTCCATTCTATAAGTAGCATAATTAACCTAACCAATCTTTTTCTGTTAGACATTAAGGTGATTTCCAATTAATCACTATTTTAAAATAGTAGGAACAATAAACATCTTTGAGCATCAATATTCATATACAGCTCTGATTACTTCAAGACAAACTTGTGAAAGTAGAATTACTGGTTTAAACGGTATGACATTTTCTAGGCTTTTAAATACACATACTCAAACTGATCATATTCCATACTTACCAACTCTGGAGGAAAGGTCAACTACTGAGACCCAAGAGTCACGGAAATAGTATCTGACTTGGTGGGGCATCTCACTAATGTTCACCTCATTGCCATTCTTCTTCTTCTTTTTTGATTACAGGTTAAATTGAAAATTTTTTGAAACATAGGAATCTTTCTTTTATAAATTACTTATTTATATTCTTTCCCCAATTTACTACTGAGCACAATGAAATATATGTAAGTGCACTCTACAGATAGGGGAAATTAATTTGTCATATATTTTCCTGTTTTCCATTAGCTTGTCATTTGCCTTTTAATTCTGTTTAAGGGTTACATAATATCACTTTTCCCTAGTTTTTTTCTTTCTTTGCTTTTATGCTCAGAAAGGTTTTCTTTACTTTAAAATAAAATATTTATATTTTACACATTTTACGATTCCTTAACATAAATATTAAAGGAACTATAATTTCATTTAAGTGATTTGTATAACAAAGAAAAATGGCTTAATTATTTCCCTAGCAAATAACCAACTTCCCAGTTGTATTTATCGAGTAATTCACGCCCTTCCTTCCCCAAAATATCTGAAGAGCTACCTTACCATGGATTAAAACACAAATATGCTTAGATCAACTCCTGGGTTTACTGCTCTTTTTCAATGATCTACCTTTTTGCATTGCCACTACACTGTCTTCACTGCTATAACTTTATAAATACGTTTTTACTGATACAGCAAATTCTCCCTCAGTCATCTCTTCTTCAGTTTTTATTACTTTATTTCTCCAGGTGAATTTTAGAATCATTTCATAAAGTTCTATCCCTTCATTCCCAAAAAAGTACATCGAGATTTTGGTTGGATCTTTGTTCGATTCCTAAGCTAACAAGAGAACTGTCATTGAGTACATATTCCAATTATGTACACACTAAAATTAAATTCTATGAAAAAGACTAATACTCCATTTGAAGATATTCTTTTTCTGATAATATATATTTCTATAACTGTGAATTCTGATACACAATATTTTTACCAGAACCATTTCCATATCTTTTTTTCCTCCCAGAAAAATACAAAGCCTTTTTGATTAACAGCATAGTTATGTAACTGTTTTCGATCTGGAAAGTTAATTTCCTTTGATTCACATGCAAATTAGTAACTGCTTTATTTTTATTCTTTATAAAAATGATGGCTATTCTCATTCTCTAAGAACAATATTCTCATCTCTAATAATAGATATGTCTCAATCTACAAAGCTTTTCTCATTAGAGTTTTTAACTTTTGAGCAGACTTTGAGAAGTGATCAAAAAATCTTACTAGGCCTCATGCCTGTAATCCTAGTGAGGCAGGAGAATAGGGTCTGGAGACAGGTAACCTAAGGCTGTTTCGCAGACTTCCTAGAAATAAATTGAAAGGAAAACCCTAACTTTCCATGCCTAAGTAACAAAAGGACCAGAGGCTACTCCGTTTGACCTTTTCTGCGCACACATAGGAAATTGGGTGACCCCAACAAATCAGACTGTGGGTGGAGTCTTTGTTTGCAACTTTGCAACCACTTCAGCCTCTGAATGTTTGCGGTTGGCAACAAATACGACAGAAACAAATCGGACTGATTGCCCGTAAGGTCTTTGTTTGCAACTTTGCAAGTTCACTCCAGCCTTTGAATGGGTGTTACCCCCAACCAATCAGACTGACAGCCGACTATGTCTTCCTTTGCATGGGGATAACTTTGTAACTTCACCCTAGCCTCTGATTGGTTCCAGAAAGCAACCAATCAGATGTTTGCACATGAGAGTGACTTTTGTAACTGCACTTCAGCCTCTGGTTAGCTGCTTTCTGCAATCAATCAGACTGACTGTGGGCTACCAATTCATTTACATGAGGTGAGCATGAAGTGGCTAATGGGAAACTTCTAGGAGGTATTTGGACCCAAGAAGATTCTGTATCTGGTCCTTGAGCCGCTGCTCAGGCTGCTCCCACACTGTGGAGTGTAGTTTCGTTTTCAATACATTCCTGCTTTTGTTCTTTTGTTGCTTCATTCTTTGCATTGCTGTGTGTTTTGTCCAATTCTTTGTTCGAAATGCCAAGAACCTGGACAACTTGCAGTCATGACCCTCTACCAATGACACCAGCACTTTGGGAGGCTGAAGTGTGAGCATCATTTGAGGCCAGGAGTTCGAGACCAACCTGGGCAACACAGCAAGACCCTGTCTCTAAAAAAATGAAAATTAGCCAGGTGTGGCAGCATGTGCTTGTAGGCCTAGCTACTTGTAGGCCTAGCTTGTAGGCCTAGCTACTTAGGGAAGAGAATCACTTGAGCCCAGGAATTAGAGGCTGCAGTGAACAATCATGCCACTGCACTCCAGCCTGGATGACAGAGTGAGGTTGCATCTCTAAAAATAAATAAATGAATAAACACACAAAAGGTCTTATTGAGAATCAGGAAAATAAAGGAGAAGATATGAAAATATATAAATAAAGGATAAATAATAGAAATAAAAGATATAAATAAACATAAAGGAGAAGATATAAAAGAATCAGGAAAATAAAGAAGATATAAAAATAAGACCAAGGCCACTTAAAATTCAAAGGCAACATATGGCTGAATGACAGAGCCAAGTCTGAGCACATGGCAATCGCACTCAAGTTTGCCAACACAAGAAGGTTTTATGCTATCCAAGGAAATCCAGTTTTGAAAATGTAATGATGATCTTACATTATTACAGGGTAGAAAATTAAAGAGAAGTATATAATCTTTATAAAATGACAAATTGTTAGATTTCATTTGGCATAATATAGTTCTTGTTAGCTTTAAAATATTTTAAGTTGTTCCAAGAGTAAACCTTTTTTTAAAAGAATAAAAACTCAAATAGCATTCCATGTTTATCTTCTAAAGCCATTAACTGAAACAAATAGGAACATTTTTCTTTCCATACCTTCAGGGGGTCTCTGCAACTGGGATTTCCGATAAAACAACATGTAGGCACTTTCTTTACCCTGAAATTGCTGTTCAATATCCTTTTCCCTGATTGGCTGGACTTTAGAATCATTTATATCAAACCAGTGGGGACAGGAGATGCTACTGTTTAAACCTGGGGATTCTGGAGGAAGCGTCTCGAAAATTTGCTGGTCATTCCTTTGGAAATCAGACTCAGCCTGGAGAGAACCATTCTTCAAGAGACGAACTATACTTTCATCTGAACTGAGTAGAAATATCTGAGAATGGAGCTGTAAGAACTACACAGAAACAGACAAAAAAAATGCGAAGTTAATTATTCAAACAAAAATTAGAAGTGATTAAAAAATGTTTTCTTCCTTTCTGTGATTAGATCGTTTAACTTCATTTTTATTTTTGACCTGGCCAGCTAGGGAGGAAAATCCATCTAGGTATAATAAAACATTTAATAAAACCACAGTGCTCTGTTAAATAGTCTGATAGTTACACGAAGGGAGGAAGTCGCTATGCTACAATCTAAAAAGCATTTTAATTATACCTCACTAGTGCTGTTTAAAAAAGTATTTAAGTGGAACAGATTAGGTAGAACAAACACTTTTGAAATATTTAAAAGCAATCTAAACAAGGCACAAAACAAAAGCAGTCACACAGTGTACCACCATAAAAGATAATTTGAAAACCCAGACAGACTCTGTTGGGATAAGGTAGTAATTATCAACCTAAATTATCTTTTAACCTGAACTAAAGTGAATGTTGTCTGTTCTAAAAGCTGGCAGACAAGCTCAGAAAATCAAAGCAAAGTAACGGTTAAGTTACAATCCCAAAGTTCTTGCTAAAGGATTAGGAAGAAAAAAATATCTTTCTCCATTGCCTGTCTCTACCTCCCCATCCCCTATGCCTCTATCCTCTTACTTTCTAACCTCTGTCTGGCCTTGCGTCTCTTCCTTTTCTCTCAGCCTAATTTACTTATATAGAAAATTACTTGGGAGTTAAATTTAACACGTGGGTACTTCATCAATCACCCTGGAAAGGTGATTTGTGCATTTTTCTCTTGGAAAGAAAGTAATCTGTGGTAATGTCAACTCTCTAATCAAAAGTATTATTTTATCAACAAACAGAAGAGTGTAGGGCATAACCCAAAGACAACACTGTTAACACTGTGTATGAGAACAGAGAGTAAAATATCGTTGTAGCTAATTTGTTTTAAGGTACAAAAAAGTATCAACAACTTGAAAGCTCTGAGTAATGAACTTTCTTTTCATTTTTTTTGGTTCTTTGGGTTTTTAAGTAATGAACTTTCTATATAGCCAAGCTTTTCTTTGATAGTTGAGAATTAACTCTTTTAAGCCTCAAACACCAATGCAGTCTGTCCCAGTAATGACAAAGAAATTTTCTTAGACTAATATTCCTAATAAAAATGATAAACTCTACGCAAAACAAGGAAAACGACTGTTGGGAAAGGAACCCAAAGTAGGCATAAAGTGAAGACATACTTCTTTAAAGAAGGGAAGCAAACCAGGCGAGTTCTGCACTCACCTACTACTACCCAGTTTGTAGCAGTGCACGGTGGAACAGATTTCAAGAAAAGGCAAGAGTCTTACTGGGCTGAGGGGACAGAATCTGAGAATAGCAGAGACGCGAGATCCCACGAAACAGCCCCAGTTCTGTATCAAATCCTCCTAAATCCTTGGCTAACTCCTAAATGGTAGAATGGACAGCGCAGAGCCCAGCAGAGAGTATCAGTCAGGAGGTTCGACAGCTGAGCAGGGTTGCCTGCTGCCAAGAAGAAAGAACAAGGAGTTCAAGTCCTGCCAAATTAGAAAGAGATGGCAAACTTTTTCTTAAAGAGCCACATGGTAAATATTTCAGAAGCAAAACTGAGAACATTACTTAGTACTCACTTCACCTTTTAAAAAGTAACCATTTAAAAATGTAAGGCATGTTCTTAGCTCAAGACTGTAAGAACAGGCAGCAGGCCACATTTTGCCCACAGGCCATTGTAACGGACCCACCCTAAAGCCCAAAATTTAACTTCCACAGACTCTAAAAGATTCAAAGGTAATTTGAGGGCTTGTTAGAATGCAATGCAAAGATCTTTAGAGAAAAATAACATAATCCAGAGTCTCCACAACACATCATCCACAATATGAGATTATATGGAGCAGGAGGGCAAGACATGGACAGATGATGGTCAAAGGATACAAAGCCTCAATTCAAAGGTAGGAATAAGTTGTTTTTCTTAAAAAATCTATTGCACAGTGTGGCAAATACAGAAAATAATAACATACTGTAGATTTCAAAATTGCTGAGAGTAAATTTCACCACAAAAAATAAATATTTGAGATGATGGATATGTTCACTGTTTGATTTAATTATTCTGTATTGTATCTGCATATTAAAACATCAATCTGTACCCCTACAAATATATACAACTAAAATTTATCAATTTGTAATTAAAAAATAAAAATTTATATTGAAAAGATTATATGACATGCAAAGAAACAGGACAATGTTATTCATAATCAAGAGATGGAATGGTCAATTCAAAAGAGAATAAAAGAGTCAACAGAATCAAATTCAGAATTAATCTAGCTATAATAGCAAATAGCTATTATAAATATGTTAAAAAATTTAAAGGAAAAGATGAATAGAATGGGTAAAGAGAAGGGGAACTTCAGCAGAGAAATGTACACTTTAAATAATAACTAAGTGGAAAGACTACAACTAAAAAGTATAATATCTGAAATGCATAGCTCATTTGGTGGTCTTAACAGAAGAGTGGCTCAGTAGAAGAAAAAATTAGCAAAGCTGAGGACAGGACAGATCAATGGAAATTGTCCAAATTGAAGCAGGAGAAGAAAAAAATGAAAGAACAAAACACCAGTCTGGCCAACATGGCAAAACCCTCATCTCTACAAAAAAATACAAAAAATTAGCTGGGTATGGTGACACATGCCAGTAATCTCAGCTACTCGGGAGGCTGAGGTTGGAGGATTGCTTGAGCTTGGGAGACAGAGGTTGCAGTGAGCCGAGACTGCGCCACTTCACTTCAGCCTGGGTAAGAGAGTGAGACCCTGTCTCAAACAAAACAAAACAAAAGTCCCCAGAACATCTAAGACCTGAGAGGAATTATCAAATGGTCGAATATATACAGTTGGTCCTCAGTATCTGCAGTTTCCAAATCCACAGATTCCACCAACCATGAATCAAAAACATTAAAATAAATAACAGTATAATAGTGAAAAATAATAAAAATTTAAAATACAGTACAACTATTTACATAACATTTATATTGTATTAGGTTTGTTTCCTTTTTTTTTCTTTTGGAGACAGGGTATCATTCTGTTGCCCAGTCTGCAGTGCGGTGCATGATCATAGCTCACTGCAGCCTCAGACTCTTAGGCTTAAGCAATCCCCTCACCCTAGCTTCCCGAATAGCTGGGACTACATGTGCGTACCACCACATCCAGCTAATTTTTAAATTTTTTTACAGATGGGGTCTTGCTACGTTGCCAGGACTGGTCTTAAAATCCTGGGCTCAAGCGATCCTCTTGCCTAGACCTCCCTTTTGCTGGGATTACAGGTGTAAGCCACCACGCCCAGCCTATGTTAGGTATTACACATAATCTAGTGATAGCTCCAAGTATACAGGAGGATGTGACTAGACCATATGCAAATACTATGCCATTTCATGAAAGAGACTTGAGCATCCGCAGATTTTGGTGTCATCTGGGGGTTCTAGAACCAATTCCCCATAGATATGGAAGGATGACTGTATATAGTTAGACTCCCAGAAAAAGAAAGAGAGATGAGGCAGAAAAAGAAATTGAAGAAATAATGGCCAAAAGTTTTTCCAAAATTTTAAAACAGACTTTGGACCACAGATGTTAAAAACACTTAGCAATAAAATGTAAATAAACACAAGGAACACAATACCTAAATACATTATTGTCAAACTGCTGAAAACCAAAGATAAAAAGAAAATCTTAAAAGCAGACCAAGAAAAAGAAACATTACATTCAAGAGAATGAAATAAAAAATGACAGTTGGCTTCTCGTCCAACATACTGGAAGCCAGAACACAATGGGCCTCTCTAAAACACTGAGAAAAACACAAAGTGATTACCCTAGAATTCTGTATCTATCAAAAATATCACTAAAAAATGAAGGTAAAATAAACATTTTCAGACAAAATCTGAAAGCACTTTTGACCTGCAATTCTGAACTTCAAGAAATGCTAAAGGAAACTCTCTAGGTTGAAGGGAAATGATATTAAATGCAAACCTGGATAAACAATGAGCAATAAACTCCAGAAAAGATAAATATAAAACACTATTCTTTCCTTAATTTATTTAAAAGTCACTAAAGTGTTTAAGCAGAGGTAGTAAAGTATAGTGGAATTTACATTATATGTAATAGTAAAATAGAAGAAGGCAATAGTAGGAAAAATGGGAAAGGGAAAATGAAATTATACTATTGTAAGCATCTTACAGTATACATAAAGTGGTATAATATTAATTTGTAATTTACCATATTAATTTATACATACTGTAATCACTAGATGAAATTAAATACATAGATTAAAAAGCCAACAAAAGAGATAAAAATGGGACACTAAAAATTTATTAATTAATCCAAAAGAATGCAGGAAAGGAACAAGAAAATAACAAAGAATAGAGGAGAAACAGAAAATAAATAGTAAGATGAGAGATTCAAACCCAGCCATACAAATTATATTAATGTAAATAACTAAACATTCTAATAAAAAGGAAAAGATTGTCAAACTCTCTGTCATCTGATAGAAAATAGAATAGCAGAGAAAATCAACACAAGCAAAGTTGTTTTCTTGAAAAGTTTAATAAACTTGATAAACCCCAGCAATGAAAAAGAAAGCTAAAAAAGACAAATTATCAATATCAGAAATGAAAAAGGAAACATAAGTTCCTATGCTACAGACACTGAAACGATAATATGGTGAGATTTTAAACAACTTTATGCCAACAAATTTGACACCTCAGATAAATGAACCAATTCCTTAAAAACCATAATTTTCCAAAATAAACAAGAACCAACTTCATACTGAGATACACATGTATAAGAAAGCTTATATGGCTACATTAATACCAGACAAGGTAGATTTCAAGGCAAGGAATATTAGCAGAGATAAAGACAAGCATTTCTGGTGTGGTGGCTCATGCCTGTAATCCCAGCACTTTGGGAGGCCAAGGTGGGAGGATCTCTTGAGCCCAGAAGTTTGAGACCAGCCTGGGCAACATACGGAGACACCATCTCTACAAAATAAAAAATATAAAAAAGAATTCATAGCCCGGTGAGGCCAGGTGTGCCTGTAGTCTCAACTACTCAGGAGGTTGAGCTAGGAGGATCTCGTGGGCCCAGGAGATCGAGACTGTAGTGAGCTGTGATTGTGCTCCTACCCTTCAGTCTGAGTGACAGAGCAAAACTCTGTCTCAGAAAAAAGGCAAGTGTTTCACATCAGGAGGCAATAACAATACTAAGTGTGTATGCACCTAATAATATAGCTTCAGGAAGATACATGAAGCAAAAACTGTCAAAACTTTCTTTTAAAAAAATGAGACAAATCCACAATTATTGTTGGGAGATTTAAAATTCCTCAGTAATTAATAGAAAAGGCAAAACCATATATAATAAGAACAGAGAAGAAACAAAGAACACAATCAATTTGATCTAGTTGTCACTTGTGAAATGTTACTTCCAAAAACTGCAGAAAACAACTTCTTTAGTGAACACAGAACATTAAGCAGGATAGACAACACTATGAACCGTAAAACAAGTCCTAATAAATTCAAAAGAACTGAACTCATATAGAGTATGTTCTCAAAGTACAACGGCATTAATTAGAAATCAATTTACTGACATAACGAAAAGATAACTAGAAACCCCCTAAATATTAGGAAATTAACCAACACACCTCCAAAGAACCCAAGGGCCAAAGAAAAAATAAGAGAAATTAGAAAATATTTCAAACTGAATGAAAATGAAAGCTTATTGAATATAACTGTCTGACTATATTCAGCAATATAACTATATTCAACAATATAACTTGCTGAATATAACTAGTGCTTGGAAGAAAATTTAGAGCTTTAAAAGTGTGTATTAGAAGGTTTAAAAAAAACTGAGTTACCAACCCAAGCAGCTAGAAAAAGATGATCAAATTAAGTCCCAAGAAGTAGAAGAAAGAAAATACTTTAAAATAAGAACAGATATCCATGAAATAGAAAATAGAAAAGCAATAGAGAAAATCAATAGCATTACATCAAATTACATCTAAGGCAAAAGTTGGTTTCTTGAAAAGGTTTTTAAAAAATTAACTTGATGGCCAGGCGGATCACTTGAGTCCAGGAGTTTGAGACCAGCCTGGGTGACATGGCAAAACCCCATTTCTACAAAAATTAGCTAGGTGTGGTGGCACATGCCTGTAGTACCAGCTAGCTACTCAGGAGGCTGAGGCAGGAGAATCACTGGCGCCTGGGAGGCAGAGGTTGGAGTGAGCTAAGATCGTGCCACTGCACTCCAGCCTGGGCAACAGAGTATACCTCAACTCAAAAAAACAAACAAAAAAACCTTGATAATCCCCAAACAAGACTGTTGAAAAAACGTGAGAAAATAAAAATTATTAATATCAGAAATGAAAAATGGAACATAGCTTCAGGTTCTACAGACACTAAAAGGATAATGAGATATTTTGAACAAGTTTATGCCAATACATTTGATACCCTAGATAAAAAGGCAAATTCTTTTACTAGAATTTTGTGTAAAAAAATCAAGTGAAATCTGGGTGAATATCTGAAGACATTTCTACAAGTAAAATGATAAGCTTTAGGGTATGAACTCTGACATTTTTTAGGAGTTGCTCCTCACTATTTTTGCTTACTTCTTGTTTCTATGATAAGTAACTCAGTAAGTAATACTTAATAAGTAACTTAGTTGGATTCTAGCCATTATACAAATATGGTGACTTTATTTTCACCTATTTTAAATATCTTTCTGCAAGGAATTCATGTTGCTGGGATCATAATGAAATTTCTTGGAACTAGAACTTCCCAAAACGATGCCATGTATTACCTTCCGCAGTGGTCCATGCTGTTTTCTGTACTTCTTGTTCCAAGATATTCCTATCTTTTTCAAGAGTTTCTGGCCCAGCTGATCAACAGGAATTAGATTATTCTCCTCCTTATGAAAGAAACAGTCACTTAAGAAAATCTGATGAGAAATAATTCCATACTTACAAATTCAAAGAGACCAACAGGATTATGCCTAATTAAACATGCCTAGAACAGCAAACACGTAAGTTGATTCAATCACAGCTATTATAAAAAGCTTTTTAAAAACTGGTTAAGCCTCAGTTGAGAAAACTTGGATTTTTGCTATTTTCCGTGTGCCACAGTTTAACCATTTGAAGAGCAATATCAAAAGTAGCCCAAGGTTTGGTAAATTCCCAACATTAAAAAGGAATTTTTCATTTAAATATGTCAATTACTGATATTAAACAAGAATTTTGGAAGAAATACATAAGTGCACAAACAAAGATGATTAATGTCTTATCTAAATGTTTTGAAGTATAAACAAGTTCTAAAAGGGGGTGAGATGTAGCTGTGACAGGCTGAATTGTATCTCCCCAAAATTCATATGTTGCATTTTTAACCTACAATATTTCAGAATGTGACTACATTTGGAGATTAGACCTTTAAAGAGGTGATTAAGGTAAAACGAGGCTGTTTTCCATTTTAGAGTAGGCCCTAAGTAAACCTGACTGGCATTATCAGAAGAAGACGAAGTTTGGACAAAGTAACACCAGGAAGCACACACACAGAAGAAACACCATGTGAGGACACAGGAAGAAGACAGCCATCTGCAAGTCAAGGAGAGAGGTCTCAGAAGAAACCTAAACTGCCAACACCTTGATCTTGGACTTCAGCCTTCAAAACTATCAGAAGATACATTTCTATCATCTAAGCCATGCAGTCTGTGGCATTTTGTCATGGCAGCCCTAGCAAATTCATACAGTCATCATAGATTGATATAATTAAAGTATTCAGCCCAGGTCCCTAGCAGGAAGTATAGCAAATCATTTATTAAGGATGAATGAATAAATGAAAGAAGACCTCACATATTTAAAACAGCATATTAAACAAACTTTAAAAGTTATATACTTGAGATATTATCAGTGACTACTAGGAATGAAAAAGGGGACATAATTTCAGGTCACACAGACATTAAAAGGATAATATGGAAATGTAATAAATTGCAAACAGCATTTAGTAAAGCTCAATTTGGTTTAAAATGACAATAATAGCCCAAAAAATCATAACCCAATTCCAATATATGTAAATAAACATAGAGAAAACAGAATGCAAAGAATATATATCAAAGTGCTTACAATAACTGTATCTGGCCTATTTATACTTCTCATCTTTTTTATATATTTTCTGTCTTTTTTTCTTGAATTTTCTACCATGAATATGTATTTCATTCATAACTAGAAAATCCCCACAAAAATCATTAAAATACAGATACAGAGAATGTCCTTAAGGAAAAAGACTATGAATGGTAATAATATCACATCTAGCAACTAAACCGCGTATATTCTTACATATATACACACATGCACACATACACACAATATATACATACACACAATTACTTACACACACATACTCTACCTCTAATAAGATTGCTTTTAGAATCATCAGTGGATGATCAATCTCTTCTTCACTCTGGAGATCTTTCAGATTCACATCTGGCTTACTTTTTTCCTCCTAGGAAGGAAAACAACATGAGTTTCTATCACTAACCACTTAAAAAGTAACAAAATAGGAATGTTGGCCAGGCATAGTGGATCCCACCTGTAATCCCAGCAATTTGGGAGGCTGAGGCAGAGGGACTGCTTGAGCCCAGGAGTTCAAGACCAGCCTGGGCAACACAGACCAGGATACTCTACAAAAAATAAAAAAAAAATTAGCCAGGAGGTTAAGGTGGGAGGATTGCTTAACCCCAGGAGGTCAAGGCTGCAGTGAGCTGTGATCACATCACTGCACTCCAGCATGGGTGACAGAGCAAGAAGTTACCAAAAAAAAAAAAAAAAAAGAAAAAGGTTTCAAGATGATGAAACGGCGGTAAAAACATCACAATAATCTGCATATGCTTGGAATCAGGCAGACCTTGCTTTGAATTCCAGCTCCTCGTTGAGTATTTTCCAGCTTAGCACTACTTTAGCTACATTTTACATAATTTGATATGTGGAGTTTTCATTAAAATTCAGTTCAAAGTATTTTCCGGTCTTCGTCCCGTATGGTCTCATTCACTTGTGCTGACCTAAGGAAATTCTACTCATCTTTGCAGGCCAGGCTCAGCTTAAATACTCCTTTCTATTTCCTGATCATCTAAGTTTTCACCCCATTTTATGAAGGTATTGGGGAACATGTCAAAATTCCCCTGGTAAGTTATTTTCATTGCCTTTTTTTTCTATACATGCCATCTTCCAAAAGTATTTTAAATTGACTTAAAACCAGAAATATAGATAGTCATAAACAATGCAAGCCAAAAATAAATGATCAATAAGTGATGGAAAAATATGGCAGGCCAGATACAATCATCCTGCTACAAAATTACTAAAAATGGTAGATAAAGTAAAACCAAAACAAATAAAAACATCTTAAACACACTATGGCTTGCAAGAACATCAGGGAAAACTCTTCCGAGGTCAAAAAGTGAAATGGGAATGTGGGGAAGAAACCCAGAGATGAGGCCTCTGGCTCTGCAACTGCTATAGCCAGAGTAGTTAGGTTCCCCCCAAATTCATACGTTGAAACCTAATCACCAGTGCAATAGTATTATGAGGTGGGGTCTTCAGGAGATAATTAGGTCACAAAAGATGAGCCTTCGTGAATGGGATTAGTGCCTTTATAAAAAAGGCCTGAAGGAGTATTGTTTGACCTTTCTGCCATGTGAGGACACAGCAAGAAAGTGTCATCTATGAAGCACAGCAAGTCTTCACAGACACAAAATCTGCTGGTGCCTTAATCTTGACTTCCCAGCCTCCAGAACTGTGAGCAATAAATTTCTGTTGTTTATAAATTACCCAGTCTAAGTGTTGTGATAGAGCAGCCTGAACCTGAACGGACTAAGACACTGATCTTGCTGACGCTGAACTTCCATTTTGATGCCCATACAGGACAGAGTTGGGGAAAGAAAGCCTAGGCCTACCCAAAGAGGGGAGTCGAGGGACTCATCTTTCAAACAACCATCAATTCTCCAATTCTCTGACATCAACTAGGTGTCACACAATTGTATTCAATTCTGACACTATCTGGTGATAGCACAGACTCCGTAAGTTGAGGACTCAGTCCCGTAAGACTGTCCCCTACTTCAAACACAAACCACATACGGGGTCCCTAGGGTACTCACATTTCTGCCTAGCTGAACACAAATTCTAGGGTTCCCTTCACCCCAACTCAAGTTCATAATTTTCTGGAATAACAGTAAGAACTCAGGAACTTACACTACACTTTATTATAAAAGATATAAATGAATAGCCAGATGGAGACAGACATAGAGCAAGGTCCAGAAGGGCCCAGAGTTCAGGAAACTCTGTTTCTGTGGAGTCGTGCTGGCCACCCTCCCAGCATGAAAATGTGTTCACCAACCCAGAAATGCCCCAAACCTCATTTTCCAAGAGGTTTCACTGAAGTTTCATTACAGAGGCATGATCAATTAAACAAATCACTGGTCATTGGTGACTGAACTCAATTTCCTGTCTCTCTCCCCTCCCCAAGGTCAGGGAAGCAGGGTTGTAAGTTTCAACCCTCTAATAATGGACTGGCTTCTCTGGCAACCAGCCTCCATCCTGAGGCATCTAAGAGTGACTTCATTAACATCAACTCAGATATAGTGGAAAGGGCCCATTATGAATAACAAAAGACACTCCACTCACTCAGGAAATTCCAAGGAGCTCTGTGCTAGGAACAGGAACTGGAAAGGATGACCAAATATATACTTTTTAATATATCACAATGATAAAATGCAGCAAAAAGCTGGAATCCCTAAATGGCTATACCTTCAATATAAGCACAACCTAGAGAAAAATCCACCTTACAATAAAGGACAATGAGGAACTGGCTTGCCTTGACCTTGATACTGGATGAAGGGGGAAAAATGTCCTTAAATCACAAGTAGGTCCTCATGTGGGTTTGTGTCCCAAATTCCTACTGGTTGTTTTGCTCTAAAACCATCAAGTTGATTTTAATATTGTTAAGGGCTGGTAGTGATCCCAGGCTTGTGTTAGAGACAAACACAAATCTTTCTTGGAAGAAGGCACTTTTAACTCAGTCCTCAAATTACTCCCATCAATCAAGTTCTTAAAAAGCAAACAAACAAACAAAGCAAGAAGCCTACAGTCCACCATACCAAAATCACAAGGAAATAGAATCAGCAACATCAGAAGATATTGGTCAGACCTACAAAGTCTTCAGATGCTGCAATTATCAGAGAGAAAATAAGAAAATAAGTATGTTTAACGTGCTTGAAGAAATTTATGACAATGGAATAAGAGATTTAAAAATGACAGGAGAGAAGAGGCAAATCGGCATTGTAGGGATGACGCTTGAGCCTATGAGCCCAACATATGACAAGTTGATCCAGGTGACATATAGGCTGGGCCCAGTCCTCCTCCACTCTGCCAGTGTCTGACCCTGGCCATGTTGGGACAGATTGGTCCAGTCATAGAGCTGCCAACTGGGTGCTGTCATGGAGCCTTCTTTGCCCCACTTCCTCAAATGTGCAAGATGATGTTCCAAATGATGCCAACCATCTGTGAAGCCGAAGTCCCCCCAGGAAGTTGGAGGCATGGATCAGGCTCCTCTTTATAGCCACATCTACATTTATGTTTTGCAGTTAGTGGCCTCCATGCTAGAAGAAAGGGATCATCTTCTAGGCACACTAAGAGAGACTAAAATGTTGGCTTTAACCCAGGGAAAATTACATGAGGTTGGTCCTGAAAACTACTCCTTACAGGCAGTACCTACTAAAAGAACTCCATGTATGCAGAGCACAGTTCCTTGAAAGGGAAGAAGTAATTGCTGAACTGTAAGTAGAAAGAACACTACCCGGCTACAATTAGAATATTTGGGACCCTTCGTGGGCACAGGGGATCTGTCAGAATAATGGTGGTAAAAGAGACAAACACAGTGTCCACCAGATATATCTACTGCAGGTGAAATTCTTAAAACACAAAATCACTATCTGAACAGCATGAAGCTCTGGATGAAAAGCTAGTGATTCTTAAAGAACAGAACAATAAGAAAAAAAATTACATGGGATGCTTGACAGCCATTAACAAGAAAACATACCAAGCACAATATTCTATTGTTCTCTAAGCCCCAAGGAAGACCCTGCTAAGGTGTTACAGCTTCAAAAAATGGACAGGCAGTGCAGAGATTGACGCCATATGAAGGAATGCCTGCTGCCCTTCGAGTCATGTCACAGAACTGTGAAGAGATCCTGATGCTGCTAGAAAGAAGCTGATCAATTCTGAAGAAATGAGCACAAAACTGCACAAGAGATGTCCAGGAAACCACAACCCAAAAGAAAGTCAAGGAAGAGAGAATCACTACTCTGAAAACATGCTGTCTTACCAGAGTGTGAAGCTGCCTTTGTGCATGACCTCAAAGATAAACGTGAAGATGAAATTGCAAACAGATATTTTATGCATCAAAAAACTGAGGATAAATATTGCCAGCTAGAAAAATACCTCAAATCTTCAAACTGGCTGAGCAAAAACTGTAGCCATTTTTTTTGCTACATTGAGGTGGCTGGGCTGACAGAGAGGCTGGGAGCACTTCCTAAGACTGAAGAGAGACACAGCTATATTGAAAAAAGTCACAACAGTTGGAGGCACAACCGGAAGAGAAGAGCCACGAACTGCAATGGGAATGGGCAAGGCAAAAAAAATGAACACCATAATAAACATTTACCAGACCTGGTGACAAGCTTCCATCAGAATCTAATGAAAGGCTTCATCTTAGAGAGCAAAATAAAGCCTATCTGATAATTAAGGGGAGTTTAAGGCAGAGTGAGAAGGCCACTTTCTTAAGGATTCTCTACTATGGTAAACTAAAAATACAAGAAGGTAGTTCAAGGGAAAGTATAGTAACACAATACGGATCAGCTCAAATTAAACATGGTAACGTTGAGGGCTGAAACAGTTGATGAGGATAACAAGTGTCTCACTTCATCTAATTGGGAAGGTGCCCGACAAGATGGTGTCTTGGCAAATGTGGCACAAGCACTTGAGAGCAATGCTTGTACAGCTTTCCCAAGCCAGAAGGGGAGTTCCATTCACTGCAGTAAGTAAAAGAAATGAAGGCAAAGGATTTCGACAGGTAAAACAAAACCGTCTTTTTCCATAGATGACTTCAACATAAGAGTATTTAGCAATATTATTGGTTGTTAGTATATACACTGTTTAATATTTTATATATTTTAGTATATAAAATCAACATACTAAAGAAAGCTGCATTTCAATACACCAGCCACAAACACTCCAGAAAACACAAAATTTAGGCATAGACCATCTCCCTGGTAAACATGTTCCTGGTAGAACACAGTTTGACTTTTTTCATATCCAAACTTTACAGAACATATATCTCTCAGTATGTTCCAAATACAACTGATAGAACGTCAGAAATACAGATGAACGTTTTGAAAAGCTGGCTGAGTGTCGTCAAAGGGACTGTGCATCTTGGATACTGCTGGCACCATGATATGCCATATTACAACTAAATGTGGAGCAAGTATTTGTCAACAACAGCATTCACTTTCTGATAATAGGAAGCTACGCTTCAAGCATTTTACATCCTAACATGATGGTTTGTGACTTACCTATAGACGTTTTACTGTGTTTGGGGTTGATGTGTAATAGATTATAATTTCCTAGGAACTAGACACCAGTTAGCACTTTCCCTCGGAACATCTGTAAATTTTTTTTTTGAGAAATATCATAAAACATTTTAGTAAGACATTAAAGGGACTTTAGAAAATGAAAAGGTATATCTTGTGCACATATGAAGACCGGAAATCCCATTGAGTATGTGTGCGTATATGTGTATGTGCACATACATGTGCATCTGTGAGACTACTGACAAGGTGATTCTAGAAATGTACACAGAAGCATAAAAAATGAAGACAGGTCCCACACTCCTGAAAAATAACAGCATGTAGGGAGACTTGTCCTACCAGAGATCAAGATTATTATAAAGCTATGGAAATTGACAATGTATTTGTCCAGGAATAGAAAAAAATGAACAATGGAATAGAGAGCTGAAAAACAGACTCACACAAAAATGAACAGTAGACATAATAGAACTGGCAATAGTAGATTGGTAGAGAAAAACTGATTACTCAATAAGTAGAAATGGGTAATTTTTTCAAGTGGAAAAAAATCCTTCTTATACCTCTCACAGGAAACCATTCTAGGAAGATCAAAGTTTTAAATGTCATTCAGTGGTTATTGAGCACTGTTTCAAAGAGCAACCATGAAAGACATGACTATGCAGTCATATTATAATAAACAGGACAAAATTCACCCTGGTCTTAAATCCTATTGTGCAAGCTATAGACATGGGATTTATTGTTTTTATCACATGTTCACCTACCATCTGCAGGATACAAAATTAATATTGTGTGTTATCTAAATCAATGCTCATTTTATTTTTCAGAAAAAATTCAATAATGGTCAGCTATAGGAATTGTGCTCTCTTTATGATAATGGAGTAACTGTATAGGTAAGGAATGGTTCCAGATTAGAGGAGATATCAGAGATAACTAAATACCATGCTTGACACTGGATTTGACACTAGAGTGGGGGAAAAATTGCCATGAAGGATGTGAACTGGAAACTGATGGAATCTGAACATAACTAAGTATTAGACAACAGTATTATATCTATGTCAGAAGATCCTGATTTTAATCAATGTTCATGTAAGATAATATCCTTGGTATTAGAAGATAAACACTTAAGTATTTAGTAGTAAAGGGACCTGGTGTCTTCAACTTAATTTCAAACGGTTCGCACTAATAATGATAATGTTAATAATGTGTGTCTGTGTATACACATGCACAAATGTGGCAAAATGTTCATCAGAGAATCTAGGTAAAGGGTATACAGGAGGTGTTTTTACTATTCTGGTAATTTTTCTGTATGTGTGAAATTATTTAGAAATAAAAATTTAAAACTTGTATCTGTATTAACTTTCAGTGCCTATCAAAGTTTTCTACAGAGTGGATATAAAATAAATGGTAAACAAAATATCCTCAACAAAATAATAGGAATAGAAAAGAAATTGCAAAGATATTTCTAAACAAATTTCTATACGTACTTGAAATTGCCAGTTTCCCAAATGATCAACATCTTTAATATATACATGGTAATGGCCTCCGTAGCAGCCACCTTTGTGTATAATAACTGAGAAGAGGTCATACATATATTCTAAGTCATCCAATTCATTCTAAAAGAAAAAAGAACATAAATATTGATACAGTTTTCATAAAATGCTAAGATAATAATCAAAAGAAAAAATAATTTCAACTACTCAAACTAATAAGAAACTTCACTGTTGTTAAGAGTAAAGATGAATTCAAGTAATTGGCTTTAAATTTAAAATTAATTAATTTTAAATTTATCTAATGGCCAGTCACACTACACCAATCAAATTCTGCCTCTTAGCCGACCATGAACACATGTACCTGAAAAATACATTACTTTTATGTACTTTGGCTAAGACCATGTAAGCCAATAAATCAATGAAGCATGTTACCCTATCAGTGATTCTATTGCAGAAATTTTTAGCAAGAGAAACCCATCTTCGTACAATACCTGTTTATGCTATTTTATAGATGCACTCTTCTTTTAAAATGCATCACCTTTTTTTAAATTGATACATATCTAGTTTAAATTGTCCTCTATTTCAACTAGGTTGTCATGTGCCTCAAAGTCAAAGCCAGATCAACTATCACCCCTCCTGACACTAGAGTCCTCTGTATAGAATAAGAACTTAGTAATTATGACTATCATTTGGTTTTGTTTAGAGGCAGTTTAGTGGAAGAGGTTCTTTCTTGTTTTATTAATTCTATGATCAACATTTTCTACAATCAATATGCTCCATAATCATGAGTGATCTAACAGATGTACTCCTACACTAGCAATTAAAAACAAAATAAAACAAAAAGCTACTCTAGATTAAGAGGTACTTTAAAGATGTTTGTTTAAATTTCTGATGCAGAAGAAAAAAGAAGCCTTTTTTACACCTGAGGGATCTAAAACTACATGATATAAGCTCTCTTCTGGCTTTGACATCTAAACTCAGTCAGCGCTCATCCGTGATGTTCAGATGTACATATGGTGGCCCCTTGATGGGTGTCAGTTATTTTAAGAATTTATTTGCTTAAAATATTAAACTTTTTAAGTGGGCAGCAGTTTAAAATGTCTAGTACAGGCAAAAGACAAGGTGTATACAAAGATGCACAGTGATTTTTTTCCATTAATACAGAAATCCAAAAGTAAAATTAATGTGAACTTCCTAGATAAGTGCTCAATTTATTCACTTATTTCAGTTTTGTTACATCAAAGTATGTTAAAATCATGTGGCAAACTATCTTTTATAAAACAAGAAACAATTATATTAACTAACTCTGGGAAAATTATTTATTTGGGTATGTCAATAATAGCCTCGGGGCAACAGAATATTAGAACCTTTGAGTGGTAATTCAAACAACAACAACAACAACAAAATTCAAAAAGCTCAATAATTTGGCTTGAAGTAAAGGAAGGCCCATGTGTGAAGATCCTGAATTTAAGAAATGTTTATAAAAAGATTACTTTTTTTACACAGAAACTCAATAGCTAGCTAATAAATGTTCTATTCTGAATAAACATGTAAGAATGATTTGTGATAAGAAATAATTACTCATTTCACCCAGACCTTGGCATGTACAGCAATGTTATAAAAAACATTTTTAAATGGCTCATAAAGTAGGTTGGTTTTGTAACTAATTTGTTTTCAAAACCTCTTCTTTCCCTATATCTTAAGGATTACAAATTCTAGACTAGCGAATTTCCATTTGCCTCTTGACTTTCTAGATGCATAAATTCATTATTACATGTAAAATAAACTAAATCCAAATCAGTGGTACCAATTAATCGTAAGTTTTCTAAATGCAGGGTAACTTCTAATTTTGTTCTTAAATTTTCATTTCAAATATTTTAAAGAAGGGTTTAATAAAAAGAAGGGAACAAATCTATACTTTGGAAATTCAAAATGACTGTAAATAAATCAGTGGTACTTGAACAGGGTCAATCTTGCCCATGCTGTCCTCCCAGGAGACATATTTGGCTTTGTCTGAAGACAGTTTTGGTTGTCACAACTGAGGGAGGGGGAGTGAGGATGCTACTGTCATCCAATAGGTAGAGGGCAGGGATGCTGCTAAACACCCTAATGCATGAGACAGTCTCCCACAACAAAGAATAATTTAACTCAAAATGTCAATAGTGCCAAGGTTTAGCGATTCTCACAATAAACCAACTGAAAATCAGGTCAATAATAGATTCAGTCTTGAGAGGGGAAAAGAAAGAATTTAAAAATAAAATAGTTCAAACCTGTTCACAAAAGGGCTTGAGATTGATCCGGAGAGGGAATGTATAACAGCTAGTTTCCTTGTAGCGTTCGCATTTCACAAAATCAAAATTAAATCTTAGTAATGAAACAGTAAGAAAAGGAGGCAGCTTACGTAATTTGGCCGACTGTTAAAAGAAAAATTTACAAAGCTTTTTAAAAACAGGGTTATATAAAAGGATACATAATGTTTCCTAAAGTCTGAAAAAACAACCTATGACACAGGTCTAAGAGAAATATTACATCAACTCATTACCTTGGATTCAACATAACTCGATATCAACTCATCTATTTTATGGGTCTAAAGGTAGAGCCACTCATTTGTGCTTACAATTAATAATTTATAAGCTAGTTTTATCTTTAGTGTTGATATCCTGAAATAGTATTTGATGACTGGTGCCTATTTCCTGCCCAATTTCTGGCCTTTCACTTTCATCCTTGGTGTCTCCACTTTACCTGGCAGGTCTACAGTTCTTTTTAATCAGTGAAGAACTGGAACTGTCAACCTGAGACCTATGAACCTGTTTTAAAGGATCTGAAATGATAAAAAACTGTATGTGCATATGTATTTTTTCTGAGGAGAAGAATCATAGCTTTCATGAGACTTGCAGAAGGCCTCTAACTTCCCCAAGGGCTAAGATCTATTGACTGGGATTAAGCTGCTTTTTAAGAGTATCAGCTGTGCCCAGCCTCTGGGATTACTGGTCTGTGAGGAGAAAAAAGTCCTCCCTGATATATAAAATTACCCATAATCATATATCTCTAACAGTGCTAAAAATACATTTTAAAAAACAGTTCCACAAATCTAGTGAGTAAAAAACAAGTTGAATGAAAAAAAACAAAAACAAAAAAAACCCCCAGCAATATAACAACATGGTAGATTTTCAAACAAGCTCTAAAAATGCATCTAAAAAAACTGAGTAACTCAACTATAATGTGGCTGAGAAAATACTGCTTAGGACAAGAAAATCTGCATTTATTTAGCAGTATAGTCAAACATAAACTTAGAATGCAACAAATCCAATGCATAGAATATAAATTTAGAAGTATCAAGATCAAAAAACTTCTACTGAAAGAGAATTAAAGAAATGCGATAAAAGGTATATTTAAAAACTACATTTGTTTAGCAAAAGGTTCTTATTTGTTAACGTGAACATGAAGTCTAACCAAAAGCTGAATGTGTAGGTCTCTTTCTAACACTATTCCAAACTCTGAAGTTCATACACCAAAGGTGAAATACAAAATAAGCAAATGATGAACCTCTCTCTTTGGGTTTGATAAAGGGGCAAAAACTGGATGGAAATACAGGTGAAACAGTATAAAGTTCAATCTTCCTGTGAAAGCTATAGGCATAGGGTGTAAGGTTTTATTATTGTTTCATCTATAATCTCCAGGATACAAAATCAGTATTGTGTATTATCTAAATCAATGCTCATTTTCTTTGTTGGAAAAATTCAATAATTGTCAGCTATAGGAATAATGCTATCTCTGTCATAATGAAGTGACTGCATAACATAAATATGTCTCTTATGGTAGCTGTTTAAGACAATGTTCAGTAACCACTGAGTGAACTGAGCTCAAGTTGATGATGTTTATGAACAGCTCATCACATCACCCACGGCAGTGGGAACGTCACCACTGCAGATAATAACGACAGTAGCAGGGTTGATGCCATATTGGCCATTGGTACAAGAAGCTGAGAAGGAAGGCCAGAGAAGGTTAGAGACAGCACATCCAGACCAGAGGAAATGGTATTAATATACATACGTAGATATAGATACATTTATCTATAATAATCATTTTTATATTAATGTTAATGAATTACTAGTATTTAGCAATTAACTAGCATTGGTAATGCTTTTGGTGGAAATTAAGGGTGTAAAAAATACATTAAAGAACAATTCCATAGTGAGAAATCACAGGGAATTGTGAAAAGGAAATATAAATGAATGGCTGCTAGAAGATAAAGTGGGAAAAAAAACCTACAAAACATTTTTTAAAAATCTGTCCTCCAAAAAGAGTTATTCAGATGTCAGTCTCCCTTAGAACAAATAGATATCCTGGACCCAAAAGGGTTGGCCAGTAAAGCACAGAGAGAGACCTCACATCAGTACTGGGATAAAACACCAATACGTGGCACAGGGATTTTCAGAAAGGCCAAAGTGCTGATATAATAAATCCCTGCCATATCAGAAAAGAGCTGGAATGCGCAAAACTTAGGATGCATGAAAATAACGCCAGGGAGGTGTTCCACTAAGCTAAACAGTAGTTGTCTCTCATTTCTCCTCTTATCAAAGTGTCTCTTCTTTCCTGGAAAGGAAAATAACTATGAATTATACTACAGGAATGGCTACTGATATATGAACGTGATGAATAAATTTGAGAAATGTCAGAATTCTATGTTTATTGGTTTGTTTTACTTTTCTCTCTCAGCTCTCACATGGCAAAAGATATCAGTTGCTTTAGTCCTGACCTTCTTTTGTCTTATATTTTGCTTGACTGTACAGAAAGAAAACCAGAAGCATTCTGTTAAATTCCTTAATTAGCAAGTTAAATACTCCCACCTGGCGGAGGAGGTAAGTCTATATTGGATTTGCCAGAGTGAGGAAGAACATGTCAAGATTATAAAATAACTGTATATTAAGAAAATGAAGAAAGCCATCTATTTTCGTAGTAGTAAACAAAGAAAGTAGTAAACAAAGAAAGTAGTAAACAAAAGGAAAGCTCAACAAGCTTCTCAATGGCAGAAATAAAAATATATACATCTCTTTTCACAACAGTAATTGCAAAAAGGAGGGATACTTACGAAACACTGAGGTACAAATAAACTTTTCCCCAGAGAGAAGGAAGTTGGGTGTACTGTTGGGCTGAAAGCCTTAAAAATTCTTTATTGTAAAAAATTAAAATACAGATAAGGATGTAAATATCTTTTCAATCCTTAGTGTCAACAGCTTCAAGTATATCCTCAAGACTTTTTCATACAAGTTGACTTATACTAAGTACAAAGTGGGGACCCTGGGAAAAAGCAGGTATCTGTCTTTACCTTTGCTGCTTTAACCAGCCTGTTACAAGTTCCACAGTGGTACAAGTTGTCACAATCAAAAACTTCCTCTTCTACATACATGTTCCAGAGAGCATCTTCCAAACCAGATACATTTTTGACTGCTACTGTTAGATCTAAGAAGTCTTCCTGAAATAGACATGAATATAATATTGAAAAACAATTTCAGAGGTTTACAAACACATAAACACATCACCAACTCACACATATATTGGGAATAATCAGATATATGTTTTCTAAAACACTACAAATAAAGATGTAGATCTCCTGATTAGATGTTGTGAAGTTCATAACGCTAAATATCCTTCTTTTGAAATAGAACTATAATTTAGCTTAAAATATATCAGAAAAAAATTGATAAGAAAAGTTTATGAATTTACTGCAGATGCAATAAAATGTTTTATGAGGAAATATAAACCACAATAAAACACATATCTGAATTCAGAAGTGCATATATACAAGGTACACAGTACTGTTTTAGACTCTAGACTAGACTATAAGAGCAAGGGCAGGGTTGAATTTTCTAATGTAAACTCCATTTCTTTATCTTCTTTTGCTAGGGTTGCCTTAAGATATACTGAAGAAGTTATAAGGAAAGAAATTATATGACCAGCCTGGTCAATATGGTGAAACCCCATATCTAAAAATACAAAAAAATTAGCTGGGTGTGGTGGTGCATGCCTGTAGTCCCAGCTACTTGGGAGGCTGAGGCAGGAGAATTGCTTGAACCTGAGAGGCGGAGGTCGCAGTGAGTCGAGATTGCGCCACTGCACTCCAGCCTGGGCAACAGAGTGGGACTCCATCTCAAAAAAAAGAATTACATTAAGCTAGGATAAGAAGGTCTTCCTATGAAAATTCAAGAGAATATTTTGTAAAAAGAGGGTTTATGAAATCTGCTATAACTACATTTGAATCACAATATTTCTAGTAATAAGCACTTACAATTTGGCAAATGTAATTCATATTTATAGTTCTGTATGTGTGTGCAACAGCTTTATTTTAAGAGATTTTGGGGAATGAAAATGATTAACTCATGGTGAAAATTTTAAGTACTAAAAGTAACATTTATACAGTATATGGTTTATAATATATATGTGAAAAGTTAATGTCTTTAATTTATAATGGTCTTACATATACTGTTTTGAAAATACTGATTTACTACATCATAGCTAAGTCAAGCATGCAGTAATTCAAAAACACACACAACATCTTAATTATTTCCAAACTTAAAAAATCACTTTTTTTTTTTTTTGAGACGGAGTCTTGCTCTGTTGCCAGGCTGGAGTGCAGTGGCGCAATCTTGGGTCACTGCAACCTCCGCCTCCTGGGTTCAAGCAATTCTCCTGCCTCAGCCTCCTGAAAATCACATATTTTTATATCTATTTTCAAAAAAGCAGTTAACACTTTGAAAATGGTAATTTTGTCCTCATACAAATACACAAACTTTCTTGGCATAAATAATCAAAGCAGCCTTTTATTAAAGGATCAGTGATGAATTCAGTGATAAAAATCATTGACTATATAAGATTTGTAGGGCAAACAGGATTGTATTTACATGAGGAAATTTCCAATTAGATTAAAAGGGCAATATGTGTCATTACAAAGAACTGAAGGTTATACTAATTAACACAGGATTACAATAGCTTTATATATAATATATAAACGGAAGCACACATATATAAATGAACGTTCTGAAGAATATTAATAAACTAAATCCAATATTTAATTATAGATGCCTGTCAAATTAAACACTCCTCGGTCCTCAGTATTATCAATTTTTATTACCTCCCTAATTAACTTTCTTTACAATATTCCAACCATGATGACATTGGCTTCTCACATGAGGCCACAGTCTTCTATTTGTAAATATCCCCAAATCTATTTTCCAAATATTAAAGTACTGAATAAAAGATTAAGTTTCAAGATATTTGCTTCTTTCAATCTAGATGGAGAAATCTGGATTATAGGCTCATGATTTAGGTGTAGTTAGAAGAAAAAAAACTCAGTAAATTACTTTTAGTAATAAACACTTTAATCCTTGTGTGGTATTATAGATCACACATTTAATGACATGAATTATAATTTACAACATAACTTATTACTAAAATACTCTGGCGTATTTACCTGCCTCTCACTGACGTTCTTACACTCTTTACAAACAATCTGGTTAACAATGGTTCCATGATACAGACGATTGATGAGGTCATGACCGGAGGTCCCAACTAAAGAAGTTTCCAAAGCACTGAAGAGGATTCGATTCAGTTCCTGCACATCATGTTGCCTCATTTCCTACACAACAGGTAACTTTTAGATGTAATTCTGGGCTTCAGATTTTTTAAAACATTTAAAAAAAAAACACTAGTCAATAAAAACTCAAGATTTATCAAGCAATCCAAAGATCAAATATAAGAATGACTCAGCAAAACAAGCTGTGAGCTGGTTAAGACATTACCACCTATCTTTATTTATACTAAACAATGAAAATATGAACAGGCAGTGTTCACTGTGTACATATAACTCAATTCCTTTGACACCCAGAATGTGCATTTATTCTTGTGGGAAACCATACACATGGCCATGCCTCAGTAAGGAGAGAGGGATACACTAGGCACAGACCAGTGTCTAAGAGCTGGCAGTGTCTGCACAGGAACACCTCACTGAAATCAGAGCACATGCTGAATAGTCTGAATTATCAACAATAGAAAAGAACTAGAATGTACTGCTTTGAAGTAAAAACAACTAAAACAAGACTCAGTGCTACTGAGAAAAAAATCCTGATGGAACTTGCTTTAATCCATTATTAGTCATGCAGCTGTGTGTGAACTTCTCCTTAAGAAAAATTTATAACCAAACCAAGGGGCGCACCAAGACTTAGAAGTGGAGGAGAGGAGGAAGAGCAGTTGCGGGCAGAGCCAGGAGAGTGAGACCCCAGGAAGCAGGAAGAACTGGGGCTTTAAGGAGGGTGGTGAGTGCTACCGAGAGCTCCTTCTGCTGAGAACAGAGTGTCTTCTGGACTTGGCACAGGGATGTCACTGTTGACTTCAACAAAAAAAGTAGAAAGGAAGGAGAGGAACAAATGGAGAATTCAGAAGCAGAGGCAATAAACGAAGACAACTTCAAAAATAAGTTTCAACCAAGAGCAATAGCTCATGCCTAAAATCTTAGCTACCTGGGAGGCCGAGGCAGCAGGATGCCTTGAACCCAGGGCTGCAGTGAGCTATGATCATGCCATTGCACCCCAGGCTGGTGACAGAGTGAGACCTCAACTCAAAAAAAAAAATAGTTTCGTGTGAAGAGCAGCAGATAAAGTGGATGAAAGCTGGAGGATTCCTATCTTGCCTTTTAAAATAGAAGACCCTCAAGGATGTAAATTTACCTAATATCACTAGCTATGATGGGATAGAAAACTTGTGGAAGTTTTCAAGTTCTGTTCCTAAACAATCCTACACTTGGCAAAGGTACCACAGAGACCTTCTCCTACCACTGCAGGTCCAGTCCTAGAGGGTTTTCTGTAAGACCTTATTTAGAAAACAAACAAACAAAAAAAAATTCACAGCATTAAGAAGTATGAAACCAGCAACTTAGTAAAGCTCATTACCAAAAACAAAGAAAAATCTATCAACTAATGACTAGATTTAAAAAAAGAAACAAAAACCATGCGGCATATCTATCCAATAGACTCTCATTTGGCAATAAAAGGGAAGAAGTATCGACACATACCACAACATGAATGAACCCTGAGAACAGTACCTTAAGTGAAAGAAGACAGTTACGAGACCACCTATTGCATCACTCCATTTCTATGAAATGTCCAGAATAGGCAAATCCATAGAGACAGAAAGGAGGTCAGGGGTTGCCAGTGGCTGAGTTGAGGGAGATGGAAAGTTACTGCTAATGGGTATGGAGTTTCTTTTTGGGGTGGTAAAAATTTTCTAAAATTGATTTTAGTGATGGTTGAACAACTCTGTGAATATGCTAAAAAAAAAACCCTTTAAATAGAGTGAATTTTGTGGCATGTAAATTATATCTCAATATAGCGTTTTTTTTTAAAAAGGGATTAACCCCAAGTACCAGCCCTACACCAGAAATTTAACATACTTGTTTAGGGAATGTATTATTGCCCCATTTTGCTTCAAAGTCCATGCCTTACCTCCTTAATCACATAGTATCACCTAGTTAAGGAGTGTTCCTGGTGAGAAGACCCCCCTGCAGAGTTTACTGTTAAAGTCAATATAACACTATTCCAATTGTTTGCTCTTTAAATTCTATGACAGTTGCCTGTACCTGTCATTGCAGGAATACATCCATCTATTCCATATAAAAATGGTAGATTGGGATTTGTTTGGATTTGTATAGCTAACAGCTCATCAATATTTGCAACAAGCACCTTTACTCATTGCTGACAAGTGTGTAGTGTTTGTATACAGTAGAATTCCTTTTAGAACCCAAACAGGAAAGTGAAAGAAAGCCCACATATACAACAAGATTCATAAAGAAAATGGAGAAGGTCAGGAGAAAGTCAGGACAGGAAGAATAAAAAGACCCACCAAGAACCATTTCACTTTTTTGACTGAAGCAAACATTCAAATCAGAATATATGTGGATTCAAACAAAGCACACAACAAACACAGAATTTTTAAAAATATACTTACAATGTAATTGATCCATTACATCCAGTTGGTCAAAGACTAAAAACCTGATCAACAGTTTTCTATATAAATGGTAGGTAATCTCCATGTAATAGGTGTTGTATCTCAACCAGACTACATAAAGACTCTTAGGGTAGAAACTGTAAAAATCAGCTCTTGTACTTCTCCCTGTTTTTCTAATCTTCTCCCCAGCCCCAAATCATAGCTATTCATAAAATACTGTATACAGCAAGTGTCTAAAAATATATATTTCTGGCCTATAATTTTTTAATGTGAGAAGGAAACATTCAAACAGTATGTTGAGACCCTATGACAAAATTAAAGGAAGTTGGATAACATTAAACCAGCCTTATTCTTTCCTCTACTGCTGGTAACTCTTCCTTAGAGAGCTGACCCTCATACCTCATTGCTGGTCCACCCAAAGCTGTCAGTGAGGTCTGTTGTGGATGCAGCTTCCTGGTCTAAGAGCAGAAGCTGGGCAAACAAGCGCTGTAACTGTAAAGGGATGATTCGAACCTGAATGAGAAACAAACACATTTCTAAATGAATTCTTTAAGTGTTGATTGAGGCTTTTGAAAACAACTGCACACTAGCTTTTTTATATCTCCCAGTTCATTCAGAAGAAAGTTTACAAATATCCTATTATAAGGAAAAACTATGATTCAGTTCTTCTGTGAAAATTCTAATTCAATCCAAAATATAATAGTTATTTGGAGTTTTCTACCTTGATATGGTTCAGATAAACATTAAAACTCAAATAGGTCCTAATAAACCACTCAATTGATTACAGATTGACAGTAGTTTGAATCTCTTCTAATAGTCCAATATTTCTTTAAAATATCTCTCATACACATAATTTCCCCCTCTGTAGAAATTTTCCAGGCACAATACTGTATCTCACTCTGGAGTTCTCAGCACACCCTGCCTCACTTTCTCCTGGCTCCAAGTGAGTTCCTGCCTTACTTGATGTGGTGAGGGCTGGTGCAGACTGAGCAATGTTGCTTGGACTCTGGTCTATAGGCCAGACTTTATTGAAAGGAGAATAAGTATTTAGAAATTGCAATGGCAATTTGACATTCCCATGGCATTTTTATCATATACTACAAAAGTGCTAATCTGCAATAGATTGGGAATAAAAAGAAATACACAAAAACAGGTCCTCTGCCATACAGGTAGTCTGAGAAGCACTGGGCTAGATCATGAAAGACTCCTAAGAAGTACAAATTTGGGCCTGAACATGGTAAGAAACTTTTGAATTATGTTTAAGCAGGGAGGAACGTGATTAGATCTGCACTTTAATATCAACACAGTAACAAACAAAATAATAAATTAACTCATTACTCAATTTATTTCCAGAGTACCAAATGAAAAGAATACCAGTCTCTATTTTTTTTGGGGGGTGGGGTGGGTATTGTTGCAAAAAAAGTGCTTTAAATAGATTTCTGGGGGAAGCTAATGTGGATGTTCTGCAAATATTTCCTTCACCAGAAGAAAGAATAAGCATAGTAAAGAGTGCTACATGTTTATAAAGCTGTAGCAGTATTGTACTTGGAAAAGTGATTATTTCTCAGAAGTAAAATTCCACTACCCACAGGGTATAGGCCAAATCACTTTCGGAAAAGATCATATTTGATAATTAATAAAATTATTGTTTTGTGAATAAGTCACTTAATTCCTTCTTTTAAAAAAAATGTCCTGAATACTCTAAAACATCCCCAGTAAATCATAGATGTAATACCTTTGCATCAGGTTTATCCTTATCTTCAAATAAACCAAGCTCCTCCGGGCCAAGAGAAAAGAGAGCTTCTATACAAAAAGGTAGAATCAGAGATGCAAATGACATTATTTCATTTCAAAAAATTGTTTTAGAAAGCCAAGACCACCTTTAAGTAAAATCAAGTAGATTCAGAAATACGACTGTGGCAATATTTATACCTTTACTCTATACACTTTACTTTCTTGTAACATTTTTAACCAGTGACTCTAAGAAAATAAAGTGGCATGCTAAGGCTTCAGCATTTCCTAATTCTAGGAAAGGAAAATAATCTTTATGCATAAAACTAAAAACAGTAACATCAGAAATCTTTCATGGCTTCCCACTGTCTATGGCATCAGGTACCAAAAGCCAAAAGGAATCTTAGGAAATACAGTAGTGTTGCGGTTTTCCTGCCACATGTAAGGCTAACAACCATCCTTTTGTGGGAAGGATCCCCTTTTACTCTGAGATGCCCTTTTTTTTTTTTTGGTGTGAAAATGTCTTTTCCGTATTGAAGGTAATAACAGATGACAGTGGTCTTAGCTGGAAAAAGAAGAAGTTGGCAACCCCATGTGCTTAAATTTCAGAATTTCTTTATCACCCAGCATCTAGGTGATGTGCCACCCAACGGGGCATATTTGAATCTTTTGAGAAGTCTGTATCTAAGCCCAGGTAGGAACTCTTACTACGGAACTCTGATATACTCCAGGGATACAAGGAATGGAATAAATGTGTCTCCTATTGAAAAACTACTGCTGCCCTAGTGCTTACTGTTAATGAATGTTATATTCTTTCTAAGTGCTGGGACTGGGCAAAAATGAACTACAAATCTACAAGTTAAAGCATAAAACCATACAAGAACTTTTATGATAATCTCCCAGTACTCTCAGCTACATTGTAATGGAGTACGATGGAACCCAATCTAGCCCTATTATTCAAAATACTATTCCAAAATTTTTCTTCCCCAGTTCTCTGACAGTCCTTATCCTTTCCAAATTATACCTCCCTGTCAATCAGCATCAGGATTCTGGCTAAGCTATAAAAGCAGTGCACATTGTGCACTAAGATGTCAAATCATGTGCTTAATCCCCTTTGCTAGAGAGGAAGCTGGCCTGTGACTCTCAGTACTATTCTTGCCTAATGGTACTCTCCGTGACCTGCCCTACACTTGACCATTTTCCTCAGTCCCTTTGAGGCTACGTTTCTACTTCAAGTTGTCCTTTAACTTCAACTATATTAAAACCTGGAAAAGTGTTATCCCTATTAGGAATCTACTTATTAGTGCTGGAAATTTCTAGTGGTGGAATTACTGATTGCATCAGGGAGATATTTTTATGGAGGGGATTGAGTCAAGGCTAAGAGGTACCACTTAAATCCCACATGCAATCCAATCCATTAAATTGCTCCTGGGAAGGTAACAGCGGTAAATATTTACTAAATATCTGGAGGCAGGAAGTCTTTCTAAGCTTAGAAGCAACAGAAGAACCACAAAGATTTGATAAATGTGGTGGTAGTACGGAAGAGGAACATGGCAAACCAGGTACAGGATGAGTCAGGCTGTCTGTCCTCCTAATATGGAGACACTGTGGAAAGCTGAGCTACAAAGCCATGTAGTGCTGGGGACCCCAATCAGGGCCAGGTGAAGGCAAAGTAATGTTCACCCTGAGCCCATGGGAACACAGCTCCTAGGACCCTTGTGGAGGAAGCTGGTTTGCAGAGATGGGATATGGGAGAAATAAAGAGAGAGAAATAGGGGCAAGAAATCAAGGGTCCAATAAGGTCAGGCTAGCTTCTTGCAGTTGATTTCTGAGATCCCCTATATTCTTATAATAATCCCCCTTTCAAATTTAGCTAATTTGAGTTGTGGGTCTGTTTCTTGGATACAATCCCTTACCTAAAATCTCTGGGTCTTTGGAATTCAGCATTTCCAGAGTTTATAAAGATAATATGAAAAAAGTGGTTTTTTTTATATATACATATATATATGTATATATACATATATAAAATGTTACATTCCCAGCAGGGTCTGGGACAGTTTCCATTAATCAAACAGATTAATATTCCTGTAATGAATGTATGAATATTCACCCACATGAGATAACTAAAAACTGTAAATAGCCTCACACCAGGTCTGGTTGTGAAGCCAAACAAGTTCAGGTGAGATCAGATAAGGGTGTAAGCTTTCCAGATTTCAGAAATGTGTACGTATGAACGACTGTGGACCCATATAAATAGTATGATACCCTTCCCCACTCCAAAAGGTAGATATAATTGTTTGGATAACTCTGGCTTAACTGTTTGCTATTCTGGAGAAATTTTAAAACTCAAACAGTGTGACAATAATGAAGACTGATACTTATGACAATTGTCTTTATGTTGTACTTCAAATTATAGGAATTAAAAAGAAATATATTGCTTTTTTATTTTTTTACTAAACATTATTGTAATCACCCAGGATATATTTAAGTTTCACATTTCTCTGCAGAGGGAATTACCAATTTATACCTTACATTTGCAACAGTAAACACATACTGTAGAATATACCTTTACGATAACTGGTCCATTTGTGATTTTGCATAATTAATTACATGTAAAGAAGATGGTACATATTGCTAGTCAAACGTACGTAACATAGCATACCTCTGAATTCAGGTGTGAAATGAAGAGTCTGAAGAAGGGAATTGAGGTAACAGGTTCCACCCTGATTTCTGATTCCGCTTAAATTGGTGAATTCTCTAGGAGCAGGAGGCTCCAAAGCTTTAGTCTTTAATTTCTTCCCTTTTCCATACTGATTATTAGACACAGTGGAATACTCCTCTTCAAATAGGTCCCCAAACATTGTGCAACTAAATACTACCCTTAAAAAAAAGTGACATATAAATGCTTTTATTTTTAAAATAAATTTTCCCCAAATCCCCCCACCTTACACTTGGGAGTTGATTCTGTTGTTTCTTAGAACACAGGACTACTGTTTCTATGTACAGTAGTTGGGTTTTGGAGGCAGCAAGATCTAGGCTTTTTTCATCCCTGTCAGGATCCTAAGTACCTGTGTGACCCTGGATATGTTAATCTGTTTTCTTATGTGTAAAATGGGATACCATCTGTCTCCTCAGGTCATTTAAACTGTCAAATGACATAACGAAAGAAGGGCACTTAGTGTACAGGGTTTGGCCCAAAATAAGTAATAGCTGTTTTTAAAAAGGCACGTTCACATCACTAATTTTTTTAAAAAAGAAAACCTGTCACCACAACTAATCCACTGCTGGGATGGCAAAGTCAACCCTAGATTCTTAGACTCACTCACTAAAATCTCTGCTTGTCACACTCTTCAGTACTATATACCAGATTATGACATTTAAATTAAACGGATCAAGTTAACTTTTTTTTAGAGCAGTTTAGTACATAGTCCCGAAGCTGTTGGGCCGGAAGAAGTTCACTGGCGGGGGAGGGGGAAAGGAGGGCGAAGGGCGGGGAAGACTGCAATTAAAATTATCGAGCCTAAAGGCCTTCCAATATGTACCCACTAATCCCATCGTTAGGCCTGGGGGCCTAGGTGACTTCCCCAAGGTTTCACATCGGGTGTGGCGGAGGGTCACTTGGAGATGAGAAACGTCACGCGCCTAGCATAGTTGCCAAGAGACAGGAAGCGCTGAAATGCAATTATTTTTCTTTTCCTCAGAAGAAAACTATAAAAAACACAACTCGAGAGTCTGGCCTCGAGCTCGCTGTCTGCATTCCTGAATTCCCAACTCCTACGGCCGGCCGAGGCCGGGGCCTTCCAAGCCACCACAGGCCCAGGGGCGCGAAAAGGCAGAGATCCCCGTGGCCCGAGACCACTGTCCCGACTCCAGGAGAGCGCCGCGTCCTCAGGCAGGCCTGGGCCGCCTCTCGCCTCGCCCTCCTCAGGCTGTACCACCAACACTGTACCTACGCTTCCCACGTCCCTCCCTGGATCCCCGGCCGCCAGCCGCACTTACTGCCTAAAGCCCAGACCCCCGCCCTGGCCAAAACGCGAAGCGAACGAACCCGCCCCAACTGGGCGCCGCCATGTTGGCGAGGGCGGGTCTCCAGAAAGTGATTTATGGATCGTGGACTATGCTTCCCAGGATGCCCCGCTGGAGCGCCGGCCCCTCGCGCGGGGCCTTATGGGAAATATAACTCCTCTGCTCCTAGAGTTTGGGAACTGGAACGGGAGCGGGAAAGGTGAGCTCGCTTACAAGTCGGCTGGTGAGTTCGCGGGTCCACTCGAGCAGGGAAGCACTCATTCGTTCACATTTTTAAGATTATTAAAAATTAACCCTTTAGATCAAGGGATCATAAGGACCTTTAAGGCTCATTACATACGGTTTTCTAGGGAAAGGGGTGTTAACACTATGGAAGAGAATCTCAACAGGGAGAATATCGTGAAAGCCCGGAAGGATTACACCATTGAAGAGGCCCATGTTGTTACAGAAAAACTGTGAAAGCCATCAAGCCCCAAACAATACAGTAGTGCTGAAGAAAACTGTGTCTCGATGTTGTGTGTGAGTTCACAGGATTTACAACAGAGCCTATCAAGGAAGTCATGGAAGAGATTGTGGGTATGGCACAAAAAAAAAAAAAAAAAAAAAGGCATAAAGTGTTTGAAGATCTAGATCTTGGAGAAATTCAAGAGTTAATAGATACCACATCTGAGGAATTAACAGAAGATGATTTGATGGAGATGAGTGCTTTTGAATCAGTACCAGACAATGAGGAAGAAGATATAGAAGAAGCACTGTCAGAAAATGAATTGACATTAGACAGTCTTGCAGAAGGATTCTGATAATTTAAGACTGCTTTTGACTTCTTTTACAACTTGGACCCTTCTATGATATGGGCATTGAAAGTAAAGCAAATAGTAGAAGAAGGATTAGTACTGTATGCAAGCATTTTTATTTATTTATTTTTATTTTTTTGAGACGGAGTCTTGCACTGTCGCCTGGGCTGGAGCACAGTGGCACGATCTCGGCTTACTGCAACCTCTGCCTCCCAGGTTCAAGCGATTCTCCTGCCTCAGCCTCCTAAGTAGCTGGGATTACAGGCACCCGCCACCAGGCCCGGCTAACTTTTTGTAGTTTTAGTAGAGATGGGGTTTCGCTATGTTGACCAGGCTGGTCTCAAACACCTGACCTCATGATCCACCCGCCTCAACTTCCCAAAGTGCTGGGATTACAGGCATGAGCCACTGCGCCCAGCTCAAGCATTTTTGAAGAATTGAAAAAGCAAAACTATCAGACAATAATTATGATGTGTTTCCATAAAGTTAAACGGAGTGTGCCTGTCTCTCCTGCTTCCCCTTCCACTTCCTCCACCAATTCCCCCTCTGCCACTCCTGAAATAGCAAGACCAACCCCCCCATCCCACCCCTCCTCAACAGCCCAGTCAATGGGAGGCAGTGAGCATGGTGACCTTTATGGTGATGCACTTTCACTTAATGAATAGTAAAGATCTTTTCTCTTCCTTATGACTTTTAACATTTTCTTTTCTCTAGCAGACTTTATTGGAAGAAAAATACAGCATATAATACATATATTACACAATATTTATTAATTGACTGTTTATGTTATTGGCAAGGCTTCCAGCAAACAGTAGGCTACTAGTAGTTATGTTTTAGGGGAGTCAAAATTCTGTGCTCATTTTTGACTGCACGAAGTTGGTGCCCCTAATTCTCGCTTTATTCAAGGGTCAGCTGTAGTAGCAATGAACAATTGAAAATTGGAAATACCACTTAAAATAGCATAAAAAATATGAAATACTTAGAGCTAAATCTGACAAAAGATGTGAAAGACTGTACACTAAAAACTACAAAACTTCAATGAGTGACCTAAGTAAACAGACATGTTCATGAATTGGAAAACTCAAAATTTTTAAGATGTCAGTTCTCCCAGTTCATCTATAAATTCAATATAATCCCAACCAAATCCCAGCAGGCTTTTTTTTGTGCAAATTGGCAAACTGATTCTAAAATTTTTACGGAAATGTAAAGGATCTACAATAGCAAAAACAACAATAGAAAACAAGAAAAAATAGTGGACACTGACTCATTTCAAAACCTCCTACAAAGGGTAGTAATCAAATATTTCATAAATATGTCAATGGAACAGAATGAAAAGTCCAGAAATAGATACACAGTTGTATGAACAAGTTTTTACAAAGGTGCAAAGACAATTCAGTGGAGAGAACAGTCTTTTCAGCAATTGGATATCCATACCCAAGAAAGCAAGAAAAAATATTACATCTGTGGTCTTTCCAAAAACCTATAACCCCAGTCTATGATGAAAACATTAGACAAACTCAAACTGAGGAACGTTCTACAGAAAAATTGACCAGAACTTCTCAAAACTGTCAAAGTCATCAAAAACAAGGGAAGTCTAAGAAACTGTCACAGGCTAAAGGAGGTGAAGGAGACATATGATTAAATGATTAAATGTCATGTGGTATCCTGGATGGGATCCCAGAAATGGAAAAGGACATTAGGTAAAAATTAATGACATCTGAAGAAAACATAGACTTTAGTTCATCGTAATGTATCAAATGTTGGTTAATGAGTTGTGATAAATATGCTACAGTAACATTTAACAATAGGAGAAACTGGTACAGGATATATGGGGATTTTCTGTGCTATTTGTTGCAAACTTGCTGTAAATCTAAATTTATTCCAAAATAAAAAGTTGGATGGAAAAAAAGAGAGTCCACAGACTCGGAAGAAATATTTGCAGCACATGTATGTGATAAAGGAGAAATATCCAAAATGTATAAAGAACGTTTAAAATTCAACGAAGAGAAAATGAAAATAAACCAATTTTTTTTTTATGTGCAAAGATTTGAACAGACATTTACCAAATAAGGTATACAGATGGGAAACAGGCACATGTAAAGACACTCAACATCATTAGTGATTAGAGAAATCAAATTAAAACCACAGTTTAATTTACACACCCATTAGAATGGCTGAGAGGAAAAAGACTGACAATACCAAATGATACAGTTTAGGTATTTGTCCCTTCCAAATCTCATGATGAAATTTAATCCCCGGTGTTGGAGGTCAGACTTAGTGGGAGGTGTTTGGGTCATGGGGGTGAATCCTGCTTTAATGTCTTGGTGCGTTCCTCTTGATAATGCATGAGTTCTCCCTCTATTACTTTCAGTAAGAGCTGATTGTTTAAAAGAGCCTGGCACCTCCCTCCTTTTTCTCTTGCTTCTCTCTCACCGTGTGATCGGCACCTTCTGCCTTCACCTTCTGCCATGAGTGGAAGTAGCCCAAGTCTCTCACCAGATGCAGATGCTAGTGCCATGTGTCTTGTACAACCTCTAGGACCATGAGTCAAGGAACATGCTTTCTTTGTAGATTACCTAGGCTCAGATATTCCTTTATAGCAACACAAACAAAGACACCAGGTACTGGTGAGTGTGAAGAGATCCTGGCAGAAGGCAAGGAGGAACAAGTAACATGTTATGTGGATGACAGCAGGAAAAGAAGGAGAGCATGTTCAGGGAAACTCCTGTTTTAAAACCATCAGAACTTGTGAGACTTACTGTCAAGACAACAGCATGAGAAAGACCTGCCCCCATGATTCAATTACCTCCCACCAGGATCCTCCCATAACTTGTGGGAATTGTGGGAGTTATAATTCAAGATGAGATTTGGGCAGGGACGCAGCCAAACCATCTGATTCCACCCTGACCCCTCCCAAATCTCATGTCCTCACATTTCAAAACCAAGCATGCCGTCACAACAGTCCTGCAAAGTCTCAGCATTAACTCAAAAGTCCACAGTTCAAAGTCTCATCTGAGACAAGGCAAGTTTCTTCCACCTATGGGCCTGTAAAGTCAAAAGCAAGTTAATGACTTCCTAGGTACAATGAAGGTACGAATATTGGGTAAATACAGCCATTTCAACTTGGAGAAATTGGCCAAAATAATGGGACTACATACCCCATGCAAGTCCGAAATCCAGTGGGGCAGTCGAATCTTAAAACTCCAAAATGATCTCCTTTGAATCCATGTCTCACATCCAGGATATGCTGTTGCAATGGGTTCCCATGGTCTTGGGCAGCTCTGCCCCTGTGGCTTTGTAGGGTACAGCCTCCCTCCAGGCTGCTTTTACAGACTGGCATTGAGTGTCTGTGGCTTTTCCAGGTGCATGGTGCAAACTACTAGTGGACTTAACATTCTGGGTGGAGGGATGGTAGCCCTTTTCTCACAGTTTCAATAGGCAATCCTCCAGTCGTTACTCTTTGTGGGGGCTTCAAACCCACATTTCCCTTCTGTACTATCCTAGCAGAGGTTCTCTGTGAGGGTCCTGCCCCTGCAGGAAACTTCATCCTGGACATCCAGGCATATCCATACAGCCTCTAAAATCTAGGCAGAGGTTACCAAACCTCAATTCTTGACTTCTGTGCACCCACAGGCTCAACCCCCCATGGAAGTTGCCAAGGCTTGGCACTCACACCTTCTGAAGCCATGGCATGAACTGTACTTTGGCTCCTTTTAGACACAGCTGAAACAGTTGGGATGCAAGGCACTGAGTCCCTAGGCTGCACACAGCAGGGGGCCCTGAGCTTGGCACATGAAACCATTGTTTCCTCCTAGGCCTCCAGGCCTATGGTGGGAGGAACTGCCATGAAGACCTCTGACATGCCCTGGAGACATTTTCCCCATGGTTTTGGAGATTAACATTCAGCTCCTCGTTACTTATGGAAATTTCTGCAGCCAGCTTGAATATCTCCTTAGAAAATGGGATTTTCTTTTCTATCACATGGTCAGACTGCAAATTTTCCAAACTTTTATGCTCTGTTTCCCTTTTAAAACTGAATGCCTTTAGCAGCACCTATGTCACCTCTTCAGTTCTTTGCTGCTTAGAAATTTCTCACACCAGATACCCTAAATCATCTCTCTAAGGTTCAAGTTACACGAATCCCTAGGTCAGGGGCAAAATGCTGCCAGTCTCTTTGCTAAAACATAACAAGAGTCACCTTTCCTCCGGTTCCCAACAAGTTCCTCATCTCCATCTGAAACCACCTCCGACTGGACTTTATTGTCCATATTGCTATCAGCATTTTGGGCAAAGCTATTCAACAAATCTCTAGGGAGTTGCAAACTTTCCCACATTTTTCTGTCTTCTTCTGAGCCCTCCAAACTCTTCCCATCTCTGTCTGTTACCCAGTTCCAAAGTCACTTCCACATTTTCAGGTATCTTTTCAGTAGCAACCCACTCTACTGGTACCAATTTACTGTGTTAGTCTGTTTTCATGCTGCTGATAAAGACATGCCTGAGACTGGGGAATTTACAAAAGAAAGAGGTTTAATTGACTTAGAGTTCCACATGGCTGGGGAGACCTCATAATCATGGCAGAAGGCAAGGAGGAGCAAGTCACATCTTACATGGATGGCAGCAGGCAAAGAAAGAGAGCTTGTGCAGAAAAACTTTTATTTTTAAAACCACCAGATCTCGTGAGACTTACTCACCATCATGAGAACAGCATGGGAAAGATCCACCCCCATGATTCAATTACCTCCCTCCAGGTTCCTCCCATGACATGTGGGAATTGTGGGAGTTCCAATTCAAGATGAGATTTGGGTGGGGACACAGCCAAACCATATCATTATTGAATTTGATTTGCTAAAATATTGTTTTAAATTTTTGTATCTAAGGTCATGAGGGTCTGTAGTTTTTCTGTCTTGTCACATCTTTATCTGGTTTTGGTATTGTGGTAATGTTGGTCTCACAGAATGAATTAGGACATTTCACATGCTTCTGTTTTCTGGACTAGATTGTGAGAAATTGGTATTATTTCTTCCTTCAGTGTTTGGCAGAATTTGTCAGTGAAGTCATCTGAACTGTACCTTTTTGTTTGTGGGAACATTTGAATTCAAAATTCAATTTGAATTTAAAAGGTACAGATTATGTCATTTGTGTTATTAATTTATTTTTGTGTAAAGTCTGACAGCTTGTGTCTTCTAAGAAATTTGTCCATTTCATCTAAATTGTAGATTTTATTGGCATGAATTTGTTCATATTCTCTTATCATTTTAATACCTGTAGAATCTATGGTGATACTACCTCTCCCATTCCGGGTATTGGTAATTTATATCTTCTGTCTTTTTTTTTCTAATCAGCCTGGCTAGAAATTTGTCAGGTTAATTGATCTGCCCAAAAAGTCATCTTTGGTGTCATTGGTTTTCTCCATTGTTTTTCTATTTTCTATTTCATTAATTTCTACACTGAAGTAAACCTCCAGGGAAGGTAGATCACTCACTGTCATGTTTGTTTTTCAAGGACAGTCATCTGCCAGTGCCCCAGTCACCAAGGGACAGGTGACTAAGCAATGTCTAGTACCCATTGACGCATCCTGGAGGGAGCCATCTTGTGCTCCTACAAGGATTATGCCCTGAGGTTGGCTGCTGATTCCCTCACTAAATATGCCTGACACGCTGGGCTAATTCATGGAAATCTGCATGATGTAATTCAGCCCAATGCAACAAGAATTCCGTCAACTTCCTCTGTGCCAGGTATAGCATGGGTGCTGTGGAAGAAGGATGAAAATAGGAAGAAGACATAACCTCTGTCTTCAGGGGGTTTTCAGGATACTGTGGGTGACCAATACATATTCCTGAAAGAAGGCACCAGACCGATGGGATAAGCCCACAGCAGAGGCCTACAGCTCTGTTCAGAACGAGGAAGCAGAGCGGGCTGAGAGAGGCAGCTCAGCAGAGTGCTTAGGAAAGGATAGGGCCACGACTCCCCACTGCAGGTAACATATCTAAGGAAAGCCGTTTACAATAGGTGACGGTCACATTCCATCAAATCTCTGGAAGGGTTCATGGAGGTGGGGTTGTCAATCTTATTTCAGCCTTTCAAAGGCCTCTCAGGGTTTGGAAATGGAAGCAACAATGCCTGTGCATTGCAGAGGCGCAGGTGAGCCCCCATTTCCTGCCAGTTAGGAAGTTAGTGCTGAGGGCCTTACTGTCTTTCCTTGGCACGTGAGATACCAGTTCCTTTCTGGGCATAGAGCTTTTTGTTGTCTGAGGATAACATCCAAATTTTGCTTTGAAACACATTTCAAAAATATGAGCTTTATTCAAATTTACTTTCCTTTTTATCTTTCTGAATTGTTAAGGTCCAAAAGCATTGCTGAATAATTCTGTGTCTAAACACCCATTGCAACACAGGGCATGATCTATCCCCAAGGCAAAGAACATAAGGTACGCTTGTCTGGAAAATGTACACGTAGGTATCTCAGCAAATGCTACTCGTGTTATTATGAGTAATTCATTGGCAGTGATTGTGACTTTTTTTTTTTTTTTTTTTAATGAACAAATAACTACATGCCCTCTACTGGGGTCAGGTTTTGTGCCTTTACTTCTCCCACCTACTGTATCATAGCAGCTTAGAATCCCAGCTGCTCACTCTGAGCTGAAGTTCTCTGATGGCTTTTGCAGGGTGGAATAGCCTCCTTCCCCTATCTGTGTGTCTACTGCTGACCTGTGGCTTTGCCAAGGCAGGGAAGCTGCTGGTAGTGCCCATGGATGGGAGCCACTGGTTCACCATGCGGTCAGTGGTGGAGAAACTCATTCTCAGGGGGCATGAGGTGGTGGTAGTCATGCCAGAGGTGAGTTGGCAGCTGAGAAGATCACTGAATTGCACAGTGAAGACTTATTCTACCTTGCACACCCTCGAGGATCTGGACCGGGAGTTCATGGCTTTTGCCAATGCTCAATGGGAAGCAGAAGTACGAAGCTTATTTTCTCTATTAATGAGTTCATCTAAATGTTTGGAATTTAGTTTTTCACATTGCAGGAGTTTGTTTAATGACCAAAAATTAGTAGAATACTTAAAGGAGAGTTCTTTTGATGCAGTGTTTCTGGATCCTTTCGATCTGTGTGGCTTAATTGTTGCCAAATTTTCTCCCTCCCCTCTGTGGTCTTCACCAGAGGAATATTTTGTCATTATCTTGAAGAAGGTACACAGTGCCCTGCTTCTCTTTCCTACAGCCCTAGATATGTCTCAGGGTTTTCATATGCCATGACTTTTAAGGAGAGAGTATGGAACCACATCTTCTACTTAGGGGAACATTTATTTTGCCCGCATTTTTTCAAAAATGCCTTAAAAATAGCCTCTGAAATTCTCCAAACACCTGTCATAGCATATGATCTCTACAGCCACACATCAATTTGGTTGTTGCGAACGGACTTTTTGGACTATCCCAAACCCGTGATGCCCAACATGGTCTTCATTGGTGGTATCAACTGCCATCAGGGAAAGCCAGTGCCTAAGGTAAGTCATTGCTCCTTTAGCACATTAAAAGTGTTCTGGCTTCGAATATTTAAAAAGATTCCTTACTGAACTGGGATTTGACATTTGTGTTTGTTGCATCTAAAATTTCTTTTCTGTGTAAAAAATTATTTTGTGCCATCCACATGCTTGTTGGTTAGCAACTTTTATGTAATGGCTTTGTTAATATGTATCTGTGTACAACTGGTTAATTGTTCATAATTTCCACTACATTTTTAAAATTTTTATTTTATTTTTAGAAACATGGTTTTGCTATGGTGCCCTGGCTAGACTCAAACTCCTGGGCTCAAGTGATCCCCCTATGTAAGCCTTCCAAGCAATTATGACTTTTTTAGTATTTTTGGAAAAATACTTAAAAACCCAATAAGAAATGAAACTTTCATTTTAGCTAATCCTGTAGTCCCTGCTGCAGTAAAATGCTCTTTGCGATTGTGTATGCATGTCTTTCCATTTATTGAAATTACTTTATATATAAACATGTATGTAAATGTTTACACTTACTTTATTAAAATCAAATCTACTATCAGGCTGGACATGTTGTTCTTTACCATGAATTTTTACTTGCCAGTAAACCAGAGACAACTTTACAGATTTGACATGTTCTTTTAATAATTGCATAAAAGTCTTTACTTTGGATGCAACATAGTTGCAAGCTTTCCCAGGTGTTTTTCTGCTAAAGATTTGGCTAACTTCTTCAAAACAACAATAATAAGCTGATGATATCTTTCTTTGACCCTGAAGAAAGTATAAAGCAGAATGCGTTTAGCCACCCAAAACAGGGTTACCATAACGTTTGGTCTCGTCCTGTCTGCTTTTTATTTGACTGGATCACTTTCATCTCCTGGTAGCCATTTCTTTGATTGTGCTGTCTTCAGGGTCTTACTGGTAAAGCTGTGTTTCATCTCCGCTTACAATTCTTTGAAGAGATGCTTCAAGGTCTTGATCCCACTTGTTTATAATTTCCTGTGAAGGGTCTGTTCTTGTCTGTAGCTGATCTGGCTGCAACGGTTTTGGCACCCATCAAGTGGAAAATTTGTTCAACTGAAATTTTTGTCAGAATTGTGTAAACTGTCCTGATTGAAATTTCTATTGTGTTGGCTATTGTTTCTGCTGTTAATTGTCAGTCCTCTTCAGTTAGAGCATGAGCAAGATTAATTATTTCCTTGCAAATTAATGTGTGGATGGTCTGCTGGTGTGGGCTTCATCTTCACCATCGTCTTGTCCCTTCTCAAAAGGAATTACTCACTTGTAAACTGCTAATTTTTTGGAGCATTTTCCCCATTAACTTTCTGTAAAGCATCAGTGATTTTACCATTTTTCCCTCATGCCTCAGCATAAATTTTAGGCTATTGCTTCAACTGTAGCAGAATTGATGTTGTTCTGATGGGGACTTCTTTCCAACTGATGTCTTATCCTTCTTAGTGCCTCAAACTAGATCCTACTCAGACAGGTTTTAACAACTTAGTGTAAGTTTGTTTTGGTGCAAAGAAATTTGAAATCCATGCATAAGTTTTCATAATATGCATTTTCATTAATTGTGTGATGATCCCTCATCTATTACTTTTATAGGTATGGACCATGCATTTTTGTTTATTGTTCTGGCTTCTTACAGGGTTCAGTATACTTTGTAACACAATTGTGTCTCTCACAGATTGGCAGATATTTGGTAAAGGATTGACTTTGTAGCCAACTCATGGGAAAGTGAAATAATGTAAAAAAACAGGAAGACTACAGTTTTAGGCCTTTCAAGTGAGGCATGGCTTTCAGCTCTTGGCAAGAACAGGTGAGGAGATGCAAGTTGTAGGACTCTAAGAGGCTAGGCTTTTCAAAGTGCTCCTCTCCCCTTCACCCTCCTTCAGTTACAGCACCAAGCACCACCCAGGTGTTGCCTGCAGCCTCACCCTCTACCGTCTGCCACTTCCGGAACCCACACTGAGTTCCTTGTGGCTCATAGGGTCATCCAGAGGGCTGTAAAGATACAGAAAGATATATGTAATTTTATATCACCTATCATATAAAGATATATTTATAAAATAGGAAACATATTAACCATTTATCATTTTATATATTTATGGTTTTATGTGTCTAAAATATATTGTTTTATGTATGTATTTAAGGGTAAGTATGTATAAGAGGTTTTAGGGATATGGAAAATTACATATTTATATATATCTTTACAAATTTAAGAATAAAGGAAGGAAAATTCTCAAAGAGGAATTCAGATATCCAAGAGTGCCCTTTGACAAAGAGCCTTGGATACAACATACCTACAAAAGTGAATTGTCATTGAAAGACCTGTGGACACTGGATTTCTCTTTCCTTATTTTAGAAGGGCAGGCTGTGTCTTGGAAAAGCATACAGTTTGTTGTATCTTGCTGGACAACAGGAGTGGTAGTCTGAAGTGTCTGATGAGAAGGAAGCATCACTTGATGGTGGAGTGTGCATCTGTGCCCATGTATGTGCACGTGTGTTTGTGTGTGTGCCTGCACATGTGTCTGCATGCAGTGTCTCAGATCCTACATAGGGATTTTTCCTGAAGGCCTCCAGTAGCGAAAACTCATTGAGTCTATCCAGGGGAATTACATCCAATGCTGTAATTAAATACTTTAATGAAGATGGCAGATCATCATTCAAGAGAGTATCAAGATAGTTTTAATTTAAAAAAAAAAAAAGGAATCACTCCCAGGGTTTTTTAGTTTTTGGTGAGTTCCAGCAGAATTGATGATGAGGTCCAGTAGGAAGGAATTCAGGATTACTCTGTACCATGCAGGGTGAGTGTAGCTCTGAAGAACTGGGGGTAGGAAGTGACTTCATAGCAAGCAAAGATCTGGGCTTCCCCCATTGCTCTAAGATCTAGTTCCATTCTGAGATTCAAATTCAGAGTAAGCTGTTAGTGGGCAAGACCAAGGCCTCCCACCAAGATTATTCAATTCAACTTCTTTTTTTTTTTTTAATCAAAATTTTCAAACATATGGCAAGGAGAGACTATAGTGTAATGAACACCTATATATCCATCTTTGTGTTACGTAACTTTCAATATTTTATTATACTGATTTATGTATCTGCTCTTTTGTTTCTTTTTTTAAAAAAACCTTCTGGCTATAATGTTTTAATGGAATGCTGTGCATATCATTCTATCCCCAAATACTTCACTAAATATGAAAAGTACAGAAAGTTTGTTACATAGCCACAATATCATCATTCCTCACAGAATCAATAACTCTTTAATATTGTCTCACTCATAATCCATAATGAAATTTCCCCTAATTGTCTCAAAAATGTCTTTTACCTGCAGATCAGTAGAATGGAGTTGAGAATCCAGAAACAAACCCATACATCCTTGGCCAATTAGTTTTTACTGTGGTGCCAAGACTGTTGAAATGGGAAAGAATAATCTCTTCAACAGAGGTCGCTGTGACAGCTGCATATCCACATGCAAGATAATGAAGTTGCATCCTTATATGCAAAAACTAACTTGAAATGGATCAAATAACTAAATATAAAAGCTAGAAGTGTAATAGTTTAGAAGGTAACATTTGGGCAAGTATTTATGACCTGGGTTTCTGAGATGTGGCACCAAAAGTATCAGAAACACCAACAAAAACAACACAGACATATTTGACATCAAAATAAAAACTTTTGTGCATCAAGGGACACTATCACGAGAGTGAAAAGACAACCCACATGACTTCCCTCACTAAGATGTACAAACAAACATGTACATGCTTGATGTGGAGGCTCCTGGGAGGCGATCACAATCCTCAACGACCTGAAATCCCCAAATCTGGAATGTTAAGATCCTGAAAGATCAAGGTCCCACGAATATAATTCCAGAAAAAATAACTTTAAAAATTATTTAAAAGATATCTGTTTACATTTTAAATGGAAATTTATTTGAAAAACATATGAAAACAGGACAGAACACTTCATAGGCCACTTTACACCCTAAAATATGTAATAATAATAATACATATTTTTGCAAGCGTAAACCCTCAGGTGTACTAATAACTGTCACATAGCATAGGTATATCAGTTGTGATCAGATGATTCATAGAGTAATAGGTCAAGAAAATGATAAGCGTATATCATTGTGATTGGTAATTTTGTGCACTCAGCTTTACAGCTTTGGTCATCTGACATACATTGAAAAATGAATAGAGACTTTTCATGAGGTCGGTCAAAAATCTCTATGGGTCTCCACCACATATACAGTTACTCAAAGTGCCCAAGTCTTGAGAAATTTTTTTGTTTGTTCGTTTTTTGAGATGGAGTCTCAATTGGAAATGCAACAAATGAAATGTCAACTTACAGTTCAGTAAGCAATCTTTTTCTAATTTCCAAAGCCAGATTATTCTTAATGTGCTAAAGGAGAGATAACTTACGATAGGCAATGGCTTTCCCTGCGGGCCCCCACCAGCTATCACAGTCCCCATCATCTTGCCTTCCCTGGCTCACAGGCTTTATTTTATGCCACTCTTCATCCCTCCTCTGTGCAGCTCCCCTGTTCCTTTTCCCTCCTTCTTCCTTTTCTCTATTTCCTTCCCCACCAATTTCTTTCCCTCTGTCGATTCCTCAGCGTGATCCCTGTTCCAGAGGTATAGGATGATATGGTTTGGCTGTTTCCCACCCAAATCTTATCTCGACTTCTAGCTCCCATAATTCCCATGTGTTGTAGGAGGGACCCAGTGGGAGATAACTGAATCATGGGGGCAGTTTTCCCCATACTGTTCTCATGGTAATGAATTCATCTCATGAGATCTGATGATTTTATGAGGGGTTTCCCCTTTTGCTTGGCTCTCATTCTCTCTCCTGCCTGCTGCCACGTAGACATGCCTTTCGCCTTCTGCCTTGATTTTTAGGCCTCCCCAGTCATGTGGAACTGTGAGTCCATTAAACCTCTTTAAAAAAAAAATAATTTATCCAGGTCGTAACTCTTTATCAGCAGTGTGAAAACAGACTAATACAGTAAATTGATACCAGTAGAGTAGGGTGCTGCTGTAAAGATACCTGAAAATGTGGAAGCAACTTTGGTACTGGATAACAGGCAGAGGTTGGAAGAGTTTGGAGGGCTCAGAAGAAAACAGGAAAATGTGGGAAAGTTGGGAACTTTCTAGACACTTGTTGAATGACTTTGACCAAAATGCTGATAATGATATGGACAATGGGATGAGGAACTTATTGTGACCTGGAGCAAAGGTGACTCTTGTCATGTTTTAGCAAAAAGATTGGCAGCATTTTGCCCCTGCCCCAGAGATCAGTGGAACTTTGAACTTGAGGGAGATGACTTAAGGTATCTGGTAGAAGAAATTTCCATTTTTTTTTTTTTAAGACGGAGTCTTGCTCTGTCCCCCAGGCTGGAGTGCAGTGGCACGATCTCAGCTCACTGCAAGCTCCGCCTCCCAGGTTCACGCCATTCTCCTGCCTCAGCCTCCTGAGTAGCTGGGACTACAGGTACCTGACACCACACCCAGCTAATTTTTTTTTTTTTGTATTTTTAGTAGAGACGGGGTTTCACTGTGTTAGCCAGGATGGTCTTGATCTCCTGACCTCATGATCCGCCCGCCTCGGCCTCCCAAAGTGCTGGGATTACAGGCTTGAGCCACCGCGCCCGGCCTTTTTTTTTTTTTTTTTTTAAGATGGAATGTCGCTCTGTCGCCCAGGTTGGAGTGCAGTGGTGCAATCCTGGCTCACTGCAACCTCTGCCTCCCAGGTTCAAGCGATTCTCCTGCCTCAGCCTCCTGAATAGCTGGGATTACAGGCATGTGCCACTGTGCCCAGCTAACTTTTGTATTTTTAGTAGAGATGGGGTTTCACCATGTTGGTCAAGCTGGTCTCAAACTCCTGATCTCATGATCTGCCTGCCTTGGCCTCCCAAAGTGCTGGGATTACAGGCATGAGTCACTGCGCCCCACCAGCAGAAGAAATTTCTAAGCAGCAAAGTATTCAAGAGGTGACTTGGGTGCTGTTAAACTCATTCAGTTTTAAAAGGGAAACAGACATAAAGGTTCAGAAAGTTTGCAGTCAAGCACGCTGCAGAAATTTGCATAATGAGGAGCCAAATGTTAATCCCTAAAACAATGGGGAAAATGTCTCCAGGGCATTTGTCCCATTGTCCCTGGGCTGGGCCCAGGACACCCCTGGTGTGTGCAGCCTAGAGGCTTGGTGCCCTGCATCCCAGCCACTGGTACATCTCAGTCCCTGGCTTCAGAGGGTGCAAGTCCCTGGCAGCTTCCATGTGGTGTTGAGCCTGTGGGTGCACAGAGGTTTGGGAAACTCTGCCTAGGTTTCAGAGGATGTATGGAAACACCTGAATGTCCAGGCAGAAGTTTGCTGCAGGGGCAGCTCCCTCATGGAGAACCTCTGCTAGGGCAGTGCAGAAGGGAAATGTGGGGTTGAAGCCCCCCCACAGAGTCCCCATTGGGGCAGTGCTTAGTGGAGCTGTGAGAAGAGGGCCGCCATCTTGCAGACCCCAAAATTGGAGATCCAATGACTACTTGCACCTGAAAAAGCCATAGACACTTAACACCAGCCTGTGAAAGCAGCCAGGAGGGAGGCTGTACCCTGCAAAGCCACAGGGGCAGAGCTGCCCAAGACCATGGAAACCCACCTCTTGCATCAACATGACCTGGATGTGAGACATGGAGTCAAAGGAGATCATTTTGGAGCTTTAAGGTTTAATGACTGCCCTATTGGATTTCTGTCTTGCATGGGGCCTGTGGCCACTTTGTTTTGGCCAATTTCTCCCATTTAGAATGGGAGCATTTACCCAATGCCTGTGCCCTCCTTGTATCCAGGAAATAACTGACTTGCTTTTGACTTTACAGGCTCATAGGCAAAAGGGACTTGCCTTGTCTCGAATGAGACTTTGAACTGTGGCTTTTTGAGTTAATGCTGAAATGAGTTAAGACTTTAGGGGACTGTTGGGAAGGCATGATTTGTTTTGAAATATGAGGACATGAGATTTGGGAGGGCCAGAGGTGGAATGATGTGATTTGGCTGTGTCCTCACCCAAATCTCATCTTTAATTTGAGCTCCCCAATTCCCATGTGTTGTGGGAGGGACCAGTGGGAGGTAACTGAATCATGGGGGTGGTTTTCCCCATACTGTTCTCCTAGTAGTGAATAAGTCTCGCAGGATCTGATGATTTTATAAGGGGTTTCCCCTTTCACTTGGCTCTCATTCTCTCTCGCCTGCCACCACGTAAGATATGCCTTTTGCCTTCTGCCAGGATTGTGAGGTCTCCCCAGCCATGTGGAGCTGTGAGTCCATTAAATCTCTTTTAAAAAAATAATTTACCCAGCCTCTAGTATGTCTTTATTAGCAGTGTGAAGATGAACTAATACAGGGGTCATCAAGAAAGGTCAGCTTCTTCATCAAGGTTGGAGGCAGTGAGAACGACCCGAGTTCCAGTCCCTTCTGTGGGACCTCGCTTCTCCTCACTGTCCCCACTTTACATCCATCTGCCCTGCCTGAAGACCCACCCTGGGGTCCTTAAGCTCTAGCATCAGACACCAAGTCCGTTTTCAGAGATCGTCCAGTCAGCTACCATCACGCGTCTGACCAATCCCTCACCATGGGTATGCACAGCAGCTCTGCTTCTCTCACTGAACCCTGACTGCTATAGGTTGGAAGTAAGGGCTGTGGCACAGTGGCACCTTGTACACTTTTTGACTTGAAATGCAAGAGGCAGGAGGGACAGCAGCAAGAGGAGAGCCTAGATTATGGCCTATTACAGTTTTTATAGGAAAGACAGGCAGGGCAGGAGAAACAGTTTAGGACTGGCTGGTTTGGATAATTTCAGTGGGCTCTGAGCTATAAGGCTGGGCCCTTTGCTCTCTCTAATAATTGGCTGGCTTGGGGAGGGACTCCATTCTCAGCCAGAAAGGGATTTGAAGATGTGGAAACATCATAATATGCAGAAAATTAAGAAATACATACAATATAGGTAGTATGCTCTTTCTTTTTCCTCATGGATAAATACCTAGCAATAGAATAGCTGTACTCTCTGATAGGTATATGTTTACCTTTTTAAGAAACTGCCAAACAATATTCTCAAGTAGCTGACCCAATGTGCCACCCCACCTCCAGGATATGAAAGGACTAGCTCTTCCTGCTCACAAGCACCTGGTGTTTTAGTCTGTTTGTGTTACTATGAATAAATACCTGAGGCTGGGTAATGTATAAAGAAGAGATGTTTAGCCCTCAGTGCTGCAGGCAGTACAAGAAGCATGGAACCAACATCTGCATAAGACAATAGAGTTAGCCTATCCCTTCCTGGCTTAAACCCTGGTGCCCACTTTCTTCCTTACTAATAAATGTCCTTTGTGGCCTTCTTTTTCTAGATAGGGCACTTTTGCATGAATTAAAAACCAGTTTGGGCAGATATTCTTTCTCTTCGAAGCTTTTCTTCATGAATTCTGGGAACTCATCTGCTGCCTATTGCTTGGCAGAAGTTGCTTCTGTTATCTTCACATTTTTAAAGCCAAACCTCTTTCTAAAACTAGCAAACTATTCTTTGCTGCCATTAAATTCTCCAGCTTTATATCCTTCATCTTTATTTAGCTTTGTGTTATCATATAATGACTGTTTTTCTCAGGTAGTAGTAGAGAATATAGGTTTGCCTTTCTTGTAACAATCCTGTGCCCACATAAAAGCTACATTTTTTGTAATAAAATTGTGTTTAGATAAGCATGATACAGAATTACTCTTTGACAACTTATCTATGGATATAATGACTCTAGTTTCAGACTTTTTCTTCTGAAATATGTGAGCTTTGGCCAACAGTCTGGTCTCTTTTCCTACCTTAATTTTCTACTTTTGCTCTTGGATTTGTTGATAGGGCACAGAGGACTTCCCATGGGGCTGTAAAGAACTTATTCCTCCGTGTGGACTGTGCACACCATGGTGCTGTCATTACTGTTACCACCAGGAGACTCCTTAAACGCTTAGGATATATGATAGTTTTCACTTGGTTAAAAAAATCTGCCAGTTTCTCAGAAAGACCTTTTTCACTATTAATCTTTAACCCATGGATGGAATCCTAGATCTTTTTATCCATTAACTCTTTGAATATCCTTGTTTCTACCTTGGCAGTGGAGTCCACTGATATTGAAAAGCTGCATTTTTAATATGAGATATAAAGGTATTTTGGAAAATGTGCGAGGTTTGAAGCCTGCTGGCATCACTGCAATGATGGCTTAGTGAATTTTCTTTTCTTTTTTTAACGATGGTCCTTATCTGGTTTCATTTTTTTTTTTTTTTTTTCCAAATGATGGCCAACCACAGCTGCAGTCCTCAACCTATGGTATATATCAAGCAATTCAACTTTCATTATAATATCATGAATTTCTCTGCTTCATGGGAGCACTTGAGGCATCACTAGTGACACTTTGTATGGGCCCCATGGTATTATTTAGAGTTTCTGATATGCAGCAAACATGACAAAAAATGCACGAGAACTGTGAGATCAGTGTTTACTGTGATACCCAATTTACTGGAGGGATGAACTGTACACACGGAGATGATCAGCCTCACTCACCTGGTGTACTGAGTGGATACTTGCAACATTTGAGCTCCCTGCAATAGCAACAGGAGGTGGCTATGAAATTATCACAGTAGTACAGTAGGCACAGTTAACTCTATGCAGTTATGACTTAATGCTGCAACCTTACCGTTGTTACTTTTCTCTTGACTGCAAATGGTGTCATGTATAGTCTGTGTTTGTGTGTATAAGTTTTGATAAATTTTAACTATTTAAAATAGATTTGTGTCCATATTATGGTAGTAAATGATAAAATAAACTAATTGCTATATATATTTTATGCATTCCTGACATACTCAACTGTTTCTTAATTTTTTCACTATTGTAGGCTGTGTGGTTTATCTGCAAGTTTTTCAATTTGTTGCAAATCTCCATAACATTTTCTAATATATTTATTGCAACAAATCTGCCTATAAATGGACCAACACTGTTGAAACTCTTGATGTTCATGAATAACCAATTATAGAGATGAAATTAACTTTTACTTGTTGTATCCTGCAACCACACTAAACTTACTTATTTGTTCTTGGAGGTTGTTGCAGAGTTTGTTGGAATTTCCCCGTAGATGATCACATTGTTTGTGAATGAGCTCTTTTTACTTTTTCTTTCAAATCTGGATATTTTAAATTTCTTTTTTTGTTTGGCTGCATTGAATAAAACAATGTTGAGTAGAAGTAGTAGTTAGCCCCCATCCTTGGCATGTGTCTGATCTGAGGAGTGGAGCATTCAGTCTTTCACCATTAAGGATGATGTTAGCTGTGGGTTTTTACAAGATGCCCCTCAATACTTCAGAAACTTTCCCTCTTTTTCCTTCTTTTACTGACAAATTTTTTTGTCAGATATGGATTTTGGACTTTGTCAAACACTTTTTCTGCATCTATTGAGATCATTACATGGTTATACATTTTTAGTTTATTTATATGGTATGCTGCTTTGATTTATTTTTAAAGATTATTTATCATTAATTGTGGTGAAATACACATAGCATAACACTTATCGTGTTCACCACTTTAGGTGCACAGTTCAATATTGAGTATATTCACATTGCTGTGCAACCAACACCACCATTCATCTGCAGAACTCTCTTCATCTTCCCAAACTGAAGCTTGGGACCCATTAAACAATAATTGCCCATTCCTCTCTCCTCCAAGCCCTTGGTGTAACTGCCCAAGGGTTCTGCTTGCCTGCTGCCTAGACAGAGCTGATTTATCAAGACATGGGAATTGCAATAGAGAAAGAGCAATTCACACAGAACTGGCTGTGCGGTAGACTGGAGTTTTATTATTACTCAAATCGGTCTCCCTGAGCAATTCAGGGAGCAGAGTTTTTAAGGACTACTTGGTGGGTTGGGAGAAGCCAGGAGTGCTGATCAGTCAAAGATGAAATCATAGGGAGTCGAAGCCATCTTCTTGCACTGAGTCAGTTCCTGGATGGTGGCCACAAGATCAGATGAGCCAGTTTATCTATATGGGTGCTGCCAGCCGATCCATCAAGTGCTAGGTCTGCAAAATATCTCAAGCATTGATCTTAGGAGCAGTTTAGGGAGGGTCAGAATCTTGTAACCTCCATCTGCATGAATCCTAAACCATAATATCTTTTTTTTTTCTTTTTTGAGACGGAGTCTTGCTCTGTCGCCCAGCCTGGAGTGCAGTGGCATGATCTCGGCTTACTGCAAGCTCCTCCTCCCGGGTTCATACCATTCTCCTGCCTCAGCCTCCTGAGTAGCTGGGACTACAGGCGCCCACCACCACGCCCAGCTAATTTTTTTGTATTTTTAGTAAAGATGGGGTTTCACCATGTCTACTAGCCAGGATGGCCTCGATCTCCTGACCTCGTGATCCGCCCACCTCGGCCTCCCAAAGTGCTGGGATTACAGGTGTGAGCCACCGTGCCCAGCCCTAAACCATAATTTCTAATCTTGTGGTTGATGTTAGTCCTACAAATTCAATCTAGTCCCCAGGCAAGAAGGAGGTCTGCTTTGGGAAAGGGCTGTTACTGTCTTTGCTTTAGGAAACTATAAACTAAGTTTCTCCCAAAGGTAGTTCAGCCTATGCCCAGGAATAACAAGCACAACTTGGAGGTTAGAAGTGAGATGGAGTCACTTAAGTTAGATCTCTTTCACTGTCTCAGTCATAATTTTGCAAATGTAGTTTCATTGACAACCACCTTTCCTCTTTTTGATTCTATCAATTTGTCTATTTTGGATACCTCATAGAAGTAGAATGGTATGGCAGTTGTCATTTTGTGACTGGCTTACTTTACTTAGCACAAAGTTCTCAAGGTTTATTCATGGTGTAGCATGTGTCAGAATTTCCTCCCTCTTTAAGGCTGAATTTTACTCCTTTGTTACCACATTTTGTTTATGCACTCATCTGCAGATGGGCAGTTGGGTTGAGTTCGCCTCTTGGCTGTTGTGAATTATGCAGCTATGAACATGGTGGTACAACCTGGATTAATTTTCTAAAGTGAAAACCAGCCTTACATCCCAGGGATAAACCCTATGTACTTGTAGTCTATGATCTTTTTATGTATTACATACTTAAAATATTATTAAATTTGATTTGCTAAAATATTGTTTTAAATTTTTTTTTTTCTAAGTTCATGAGGTTCTGTAGTTTTTCTATCGTATCATGTCTTTATCTGGTTTTGATATTTTGGTAATCCTAGTCTTTTAAAATGAATTAGGAAATTCCATAGGCTTTTGGTTTCTGGACTAGACTGTGAAGATTTGGTATTATTTCTTCCTTTATTGTTTGGTAGAATACATTAGGGAAGTCATCTGAACTTCACTTTTTTGGTGGGAAAGTTTAAATTTCAAATTCAAATTCAATTTAAAAGATATTGGTTACTTCTATTTGGGTTATTTATTTCTTCTAGTGAGAAGATTGGGAGCTTGTGCCTTTAAAGAAATATGTTTATTTCATCTAAGTTGCAGACTTTATTGGCATAAATTTGTTCATGATATTCTGTTATCATTTTAATGTTTGTAGAATATATGGTGATACCACCTCTCTCATTACTGATATTGGTAATTTATTTCTTCTGTCTTTTTCTCTGATCAGTGTGCTAGATAGAGCTTTATCAAGACAATTGATCTTCTCAGAAAGCCAGCTTTGGTTTCTTTAATTTTGTCTATTGATTTTCTATTTTCTGTTTCATTGCTTTCTGCTCTGAAGTAAGCCTTCAGGGAAGATAAATTACTCACTGTCATTTTTATTTTTCAAGGGCAGTCATCTGCAAGTGCCTCAGTTGCCAAGTTAAAAGGTGACTGAGCAAATGTCTAGTACCAATTAGGGTGTCCTGGAAGGAGACATTTTGTTCTCTGACAAGAACTATGCCCTGAGGTTTGCTGCAGAATCCCTCACTAAATGTTCCTCAGAGGGTAACCTGACAAGCACCACTGAGCTCACCTGTGAAGGTGTTGTGAAAACCTGCAAGATTTTATTCGGCCCAATACAACAAGTATTCCCATGGACTTCCTCTGTGCGAGGCATAGTATGGGTGCTGTGGAAGGAGGATGAAAACACAAGACATAACCTCAACATCAAGTACTACTTAGGAGACTGGGGCAGACCAATACATATATTCCTGAGGGAGGCACCAGGCCAGTGGAATAAGCCCACAGCAGCCTACAGCTCTGTTCAGAACATGAAAGCAGAACAGGCAGAGAGAGGCAACTCAGCAGAGTACTCGGGCAAGCATAGGGCCGGTGACTCCCCACTGCAAGCAACGTTATCTGAGGAAAGTCGTTTACAATAGGTGACAATCACATTCCATAAAAATCCCTGGAAGGGTCCATGGAAGTAGGGTTGTCAATCTCATTTTAGCATTTCAGAAGCCAGGAATGGAAGATTAAAAGCAGCCATGTGTATGCATTGCAGAGATGCAGGTGAGTCACAATTTCCTGTCAGGTAGGAGGCCAATGCTAAGGACCTTGCTGTCTTTCCTTGGGCCATGAAATGACAACTCCTTTCTGGGCAGAAGGCATTTGGTTGTCTCAAGCTAAAATCCACATTTTGCTTTGCATCTGGGCAATTTACAAAAGAAAGAGGATTATTGGACTTACAGTTCCACATGGCTGGGGAAGCCTCACAATCATGGCAGAAGGGAAGAAGGAGCAAGTCACATCTTACATGGATGGTAGCACCCAAAGAGAGCTGTGTAGGGAAGCTCCCCTCATAATACCATCAGACCTCATGAGATTTATTTGCTATCAGGAGAACAGCATGGGAAAGACCTGACCCCATGATTCAATTACCTCCACCAGGTCCCTTTCACAACATGCGGGAATTCAAGATGAAATTTGGGTGGGGACACAGCCAAACCATATCAGGGGCAAATTCCAAAAACATTAGCTTTATTCAAATTTACTTTCCTTTTTACCTTTCTGAGTCATCAAAGTCTAAAAGCACTGCTTAATAATTTTGTTTCTAAACTCACATTGCAGCACAGGGCATGATCTGCCCTCAAGACAAAGACCATAAACTACTCTTTCCTGGAAAACGTACAAGTTGGTATCTCAGCAAATGCTACTCATGTGTTCTCATCCTTATGAGTAAATCATTGGCAGTAAGTGTGATTTTTTTTTTTTTTGGGGTCAACAGGAAAATACACGGCTTCCCTTGGGGGCAGGTTTTGCCTGTACTTCTCCTGCCTACAATATTATAGGAGCTTAGAATTCCAGCTGCTGGCTCACTCTCAGCTGAAGTTCTCTGATGGCTCCTGCTGGGTGGAATGGCCCCCTTCCCCTATGTGTGTGTCTGCTGCTGACCCGTGGCTTTGCCGAGGTAGGGAAGCTGCTGGTAGTGCCCAAGGATGGGAGCCACTGGTTCACCACCATGAGGTCGGTGGTAGAGAAACTCATCCTCAGGGGACATGAGGTGGTCATAGTCAGGACAGAGGTGAGTTGGCAACTGGGAAGATCACTGAATTGCACAGCGAAGACTTCCTCAACCTCATACACTCTGGAGGATCTGGACCAGAAGTTCGTGGTTTTCACTGATTCTCACTGGAAAGCACAAGCACAAAGTCTATATCCTCTAGTGACGCGTTCATCCAGTGATATCTTGGACTTCTTTTATCCAAATTGTAGAAGTTTCTTTAAGGACAAAAAATTAGTAGAATACTTAAAGGAGAGTTCTTTTGATGTGATATTTCTGGATCCTTTTAATGCCTGTGGCTTAATTCTTGCCAAATATTTCTCCCTCCCCTCTGTAGTATTCACCAGGGAAATATTTTGCCACTATCTTGAAGAAGGTGCACAGTGCCCTGCTCCTCTTTCCTATGTCCCCAGAGGTCTCTTAGGGTTCTCAGATGCCATGACTTTCAAGGAGAGAGTGCGGAACCACATCATGCACTTTAAGGAACATTTATTTTGCCACCATTTTTTCAAAAGTGCCCTAGAAATAGCCTCTGAAATTCTCCGAATGCCCGTCACGGTATATGATCTTTACAGCCACACATCAATTTGGTTGTTGCGAACTGACTTTGTTTTGGACTATCTGACTTTGGACTCGTGATGCCCAACATGATCTTCATTGGTGGTATCAACTGCCATCAGGGAAAGCCATTGCCTAAGGTAAGTCATCTAGTCATCTCTCCTTTAGCATAGTAAGAATAATCTGGCTTTGGATAATAAAAAAAAAGATTTTGTATTGTGTTAGGCCATTCTTGAATTGCTATAGAAAATACCTGAGACTGGATAATTTATAAAGAAAGGGGGTTCAATTGGCTTATGATTCTGCAGGCTGTACAAGCATGGTGCCAGCATGTGCTTGTACAGCCTGCAGAACCATGAGTCAAGTAAACCTTCTGTGGGAGGGCTCAGAGAGCTTTTACTTGTGGTAGAAGGCAAAGTAGAAGCAGACATGTCACATAGCAAAAGCAAGAGCAAGAGAGAATGAGAAGATGTGCCACATACTTAAACAACCAAATCTTGTGAGTACTCACTATTACAAGGACAGCATCAACTCATGAGAGATCTGCCCTCATGACCCAAACACCTCTCACCAGGCCCCACCTCCAACACTGGGGATTACATTTCAACATGAGATTTGGACGGGACGAATATCCAAACTGTATCATTTCTCCCCTGCCTATTCCCCCAAATCTTATGTTCTTCTCATATTGTAAAATACAATAATGCCTTTCCAAAAGTCCCCCAAAATCTAACTCATTACATCATTTGCTCAAAATTCCAAAGTCCAAAGTCTCATCAGAGACAAGGCAAGTCTCTTCCACCTATCAGCCTGTAACAAGAAACAGTTATCTACTTCCAAGTTACAATGGGGGTACAGGCATTGGGTGCTCCCATTCCAAAAGGGAAAAATCAACCAAAAGAAAGGGGCTACAGGCCCCATGCAAGTTTGAAACCCAGCAGGGGAGTCGTTAAATCTTAAAACTCCAAAATAATTCTCCTTTGACTCCATGTCTCACATCCAGGGCACACTGGTGCAAGGGGGAGGGCTCCCATAGTCTAGGGTGACTATGACCCTGTGACTTTGCAGGATTCAGGCCTCATAGCTGCTCTCACAGGTTGTTGAGTGCCTGCAGCTTTTCCAGGAGCAAGGTGCAAGCTGCCAGAAGGTATACCATTCTGGAGTCTGGAGGATGGTGGTCCTCTTTCTCATAGCTCCACTAAGCAGTACCTTGTTATGGACTCTGTATCGGGGCTCCAACCCTACATTTCCACTCTGCCCTAGTAGAGATTTGTTGTGAGGGCTCCACTCCTGTAGCAGGCTTTTGCCTGAGCACCCAGGCTTTCCCTTGCATCCTCTGAAATCTAGGTGGAGGGTGCCAAGCCTCCTTCACTCTTGCATTCTGCTCACCCACAGGCTTAACACTACGTGGAAGCCATCAAGGCTTATGACTTGCACCATCTGAAGCAGAAGCCCAAGCTGTATCTGGGGGCCTATGAGCTGAGGCTAGAGCTGGAGTGACTGGGATGTGGGGAGCAGTGTCCTGAGGTTGCACAGGGTAGCAGGGCCCTGGGCCTGGCCCACAGAATCATTCAGTCCTCATAGACCTCAAGGCTTGTGATGGGAGGGGCTGTCTTGGAGATCTCTGAAATGCATTTGAGGCCTTAGCATTTGGCTCCTTTTTAGTTATGCACATCTCTCTAATAAGTGGTGGCTCTGTGGCCTGCCTGAATTGCTCTCCTGAAAAAGCTTTTTCTCTTTCTCTGCCACATGATTAAGCTGCACATTTTCCAAACTTTTATGCACTGCTTCCCCTGTAAATATAATTTCCAACTTGAAGTCATTTCTTTCTTCCTGCATCTAAGTGTAGGTTGTTACAAGAAGCCAGGCTACATCTTGAATGCTTTGCTGCTTAGAAATTTCTTCTGCCGGATACCCTAGGTCATCACTGTCAAGTTCAAAGTTCCATAGGTCCCTAGGGCATGGACGCAGTACAGCCAAGTTCTTTGTTAAGGCATAACAAGGGTGACCTTTACTCCAGTTTCCAATAACTTTTTCATTTTCACATGAGACCTCATCAACCTCGTGCTCATAGCCCATATTTTTATCAGCATTTTGGTCACAATCATTTAACCAGTCTCTAAGAAGGTCCAAACTTTCCCTTCATCTTCCTATCTTCTTCAGAGTCCTCCAAACTCTTCAAACCTCTGCCTGTTACCAAGTTCCAAAGTCACTTCCACATTTTCAGTATCTTTATAGTAATGTCCCACTCTCAGTACCAATTTTCTATTGGTACTATTTTCTGTTGGTACCGATTTTCTATTCTTCATTGTGTTGCCATGAAGAAATGCTTGAGACAGGTAACTGATAAATAAGAGGTTTAATTGACGCAAGGTTTTGCAGGCTGTACAAGCATGGTGCTGGCATCTGTTCATATTCTGGGGAAGCCTCAGGGAGCGTTTACTCATGGCAGAAGGTGAAGCAGGAGCATGTCACATGACAAAAGCAGGAGCAAGAGAGAGTCGATGGGGGTGGTCCGCACACTTAAATAACCATATCTTGTGAATACTCACTGACTACTGCAAGGACAGCACCAAGCCATGAGGGATCCACCCCTATGATCCAAACACCTCCCACCAGGCCCCACCTCCAACATTGGGTATTATATTTCAACATGAGATTTGGGTGGGGACAAATATCCAAACTATAACACTTACTGAACTGTGATTTAACATTTTCATTTGTCACATTTGGAATTTTTTTCCAGTTATGTGAATCAGTTTGTGCCACTTGATGTACCTCTCAGTTAGCAATTTTTTATTTGTAGGTCATATCCAGGTTACATTTAAACATACTCTTTTTGGGAAAATACCAAAAACCACAGTGAGAAATGAAACTTCCCTTTATTGCTAATTCTATAGGAAAATGCTCTTAACAGTTTTGTGTGCATCATTTTCATTTTTTGAAATTATTTTATGTATATGCATATATCTAATGTGTATTCTCATACCTATTTTGTTAAAATAAAATCTAGTAAAGGCTGAACATATTGTTCTTTACTTTGCATTTTTAATTTGCCAGTAAATTACAGACATCTTTAGAGGCCAATACCAACTGATTTGACAAGTTCTTTTAGTAATTGCGTAAAAGTCTTTACTTTGGATTCAATGTAGTTTTTTCAACCAATTAACATTGATAGAGATTTAGGCGTTTTCCAAATTTGTCTTTGTGCACATTAGGGTGCAAACATGCTTTAATACTTTCTTTACATTACTATGTTTCCATATTCTTAGCCTCTGATGAATTCTTCATCATGTGGATCCCCAGCAGCTTTACCTCTCTCATTGAACCCTGACTGCTGTAGACTGGAAGTAGTGGCTGTGGCAAAGTAGTGCGTTGTACACTTTTTGACTTGAAATATAGTGAAGCAGAAAGAATAGGAGTGAGGCTAGAGGCTAGACCATAGCTCTACTGGAGTTTCTGCAGGAAAGGCGAGGCAGGGCAGGGGAAACAGTTTAGCACTGGTTGGTTTGAATAATTTCAGTGGGCTCTGAGCTCTAAGGGCAGGCCCTTTGCTGTCTCTAATAATTGACTGGCCTGGGGAGGTGCACTGCATCCCTACCAGACAGGGATTTTTAAGATGTGAAAATTTCGTAATATACAGAAAATTTAAAAATACACACAATACAGGAAGTATTTTATTCTTATGGATAAATACCCAATAGTGGAATAGCTTGATCTATGGTAGGTGTGTTTTTACCTTTTTGAGAATTTGCTAAACAATATTTACAAGCGGCCAGACCAAGGTGCCCTCCCAGCACCAGCATATGAGAGGTCCAGCTCTTCACACTCACCGACACTTGATGTCTTAGTCCATTTGCATTGCGATAAAGGAATACCTGAGGTTGGTTAATTTATAAAGAAAGCATGTTTATTTGACTTGTGGTTCATTCAGGCGGCACAAGAAGCATGGCACCAGCTTCCGCATCAGGTAAGAGACTCAGGCTACTTCCACTCATAGCAGAAGGTGAGGGTGGGGGGTGCTGATCACATGGCGAGAGAGAAGCAAGAGAAGAAGGAGGCAGGTGCCAGGCTCTTTTTAATAATCAGTTCTTGCTGAAACTAATAGATGGAAAGTTCACTCATTACTGGGAGGGGGCACTAGGTCATTCATCAGGGATCCATCCAAACACCTCCCCCTAAGCCTCACTTCCAACATTAGAGATCAAATTTCAACACTTGATTTTGGAGGGACAGATAACTCAACTGTATCATTTGATATGGTCAGTCTTTTTCATTGCAGCTATTTTAATGGGATGTGGATTAAACTGCAGTTTTAGTTTGATTACCCTAATCATTAGTTATGTTGAACGTCCTTACATGTGCCTGTCTGCCATCTGTGTACCTTCTTTGGTAACTGTCTTTTGAAATCTTTGCTCATTAAAAAACATAGATGTCTTTTTAAAATAGACTTTTTATTTTACAATAAATTTAGATTTAAAGCAAGGGTGCAAAAAAATAGCACTGAGAATTCCCATGTATCCTTTGCCAGTTTCCCCTATTGCTAAATCTTGGATTACTATGCACGTTTATCACAACTCATTAACCAACACTGACACATTATGATGAAGTAAAGTCTATGTTTTCTTCAGATGTCATTAATTTTCACCTAATGCCCTTGTTCTTTTCTGGGATCCCATCCAGGATACCACATGACATTTACTCATGACATTTGTTTCATCTCCTCTAGCCTGTGACAGTTTTTCAGACTTTCTTTGGTTTTGATAGCGATTTGTTTTCTGGCACTGCTTCTTCTACAGCTTCTTTAGTACCTGGTACTGATTCAAAAGCACTCATCTCCTTCAAGTCATCTTCTGCTGATTCCTCTGGTGTGGTGTCTATTCGTTCTTGAATTTTTCACAGATCCATATCTTGAAAGAACATATCCCCCACCTTTTGTTGCTGAATTAGAGATGTTGGGTTTGCAAGCAGGTAGACCACTTTGACACCTTCAGTGTTGAACTCATGGGTTCTGGGTGGCTCGGGGCATTGTCCAAAATCAAAAGAACTTTCAAAGACAGTCTCTTACTGGCAAGATATTCCTGACTTCAGGGACAAATCAATGTAGAACCAATCCACAAAAAGTGTTCATGTCGAGGCCTTCTTGTACAACAAAAAAACTGGTAGTGGGTATTGATCTTTTCCCTTCAAGGTATGGGGGCTGGCAGGTTTATAGATGGGGGCAGTCCTATTTGTAAACCCAATGGCATTTACAGAAAGCAGTAGAATTAGTTTATCGCTTCCTGCCCTGAATCCTTGTGTTTGCCTCTCTTCCTTAGATTAGGGTTATGGTTAGTAGCCTGCAGATCAATGTTGAATAGAAGCGGTAACAGCCCCCGCCCCCATCCTTGGCATGATCCAAGGAGTGAGCATTCAGTCTTTCACTGTTAAGGATGATGTTAGCTGTGGGTTCCTCCAAGATGCCCTTCATTAGTTTAAGATACTTCCCTTTTTTTTTCCTAGTTTGTTGAGAATTTGTTTTATCAGAAATGGATTTTGGATTTTTGTCAAACACTTTTTCCATACCTATTGAGATAATTATATGCTTATACATTTTTAGTTTATTTATATGGTATGTTACTTTAAATGATTTATAAAAGTTTTTTATTTTATCACTAATTGTGGTGAAATACACATAGCATAAAATGTATCATCTTTACCACTTTAGGTACACAATTCAGTATTGAGTACATTTACATTGCTGTGCAACCAATGCCACCATTCATTGCCAGAACTCTCTTCATCTTCCCAAACTGAAACTTTGGACCCCTTAAAAAATAATTCTCCATTCTCCCCTTCTTTCAGCCCTTGTCAACAAGCATTCCACTCTTTTATTCTATGAATTTGACTATTTTAGATACTTCATATAAATAGAATCATACAGCATTTGCTGTTTTGTGACTAGCTTAGTTCACTCTGCGCAATGTCCTTAAGGTTCATTAATGTTAGCATATGTCAGAATTTTCTTCCTTTCTAAGGCTAAATAATATTGCATTCTGTATATATACATCACATTTTTGCTTGGGTTGTTTCCACTTATAGGCTGTTGTGAGTTACATTGCTATGAACATGGTGATACGACCTTGATTAATTTTCTAATGTCAAACCAGCCTTGCATTCCTAGGATAAACCCCATTTGGTCATGATGTATACATCTTTTTATGTAGTAACTGTTTTAAAATATTACAGAATTTGACTTGCCAATATTTTGTTTAAAATTTTTGTATCTAAGCTCATAAGGGTCTGTAATTTTTTTTTCTCCTCATAATGTCTTTATCTGGTTTTGGTACTGTGATAATGCTGGTCCCATAAAATGAATTAGGAAATCCCCTAGGCTTCAGTTTTCAGGACTAGTTTGGGAATAATTGGTATTATTTGTTTCTTCAATGTTTGCTGGATTCATCAGTGATATTGTTTGAGCTTCACTTTGTCGTGTGTGGGAACGTTTGAATAACAAATCCAAATTCAATTTAAAAGATACTGGTTAGTTCTATTTGTGTTACGTTATTTATTCTTGTGAATAGTCTAGCAGTTTGTGTCTTTAACAAAATGTGTCAATTTCATCTAAGTTGTAGTTTTTTTGGCATAAATTTTTTCATGATATTCTCTTAGCATTTTAATATCTGTAGAATCTATGGTGATACTACCTCTCTCATTCCTGATATTGATAATTTATTTCCTCTTTTTTTTTCAGATCAGGATGTCTAGAGCTTTACCAAATTAATTGATCTCAACAAACCAGCTTTGGTTTCATTAATTTTGCCTATTTTTAAAATGTATTCTCCATTTCATTGGTTTCTACTCAGAAGTAAGCCTCCAGGGAAGGTAGATCACTCACCGTCATGTTTATTTTTCAAGGACAGTCATCTGCAAGTGCCCAGTCACCAAAAGAAAAGGTGATTAAGCAAATGTCTAGTACCAGTTAGGGTGTCCCAAAAGGGGCCATCCTGTGCTCCTACAAGGATTATACTGGTTGTCTACAGAATCTCTCACTCAATGTTCTTTAAGGTGTTACCTGACACACACTGCTTAGGTCATCCATGAAGTATCAAGAAAACCTGCAGAATATAATTCTGTCCAATGCAACAAATATTCTGGTTGATCTTCTTTGTGCAAGGCTGTGTTTGTCTGTTTGGATTGCTATAAAGGACACCTGAGGCTAGGTAATTTATAAAGAAAAGAGGTTTAGTTGGCTCATAGTTTTGCAGTCTTTACACGAAACACAGGGCTAGCATCTGCTTCAGGTGAGGCCTCAGGAAGCTTACAATCGTGACAGAAGGTGATGGGGAGCTGGCATGTCACATGGCAAGAGCAGGAGCAGGAGAGAGACAGGGGAGATGGCACATACTTTATTTTTAGTTTTTATTTTTATTTCTGGGGTACATGTGAAAGATGTGCAAGTTTGTTACATAGGTAAACATGTGCCCTGGTAGCACATACATTTTTTTTTTCCTGCTCTTAAACTTTCTTTTTTTTTTTTTTTTAAATACTTTAAGTTCTGGGATACATGTGCAGAACATTGTTACATAGGTATACATGTGCCATGGTGGTTTGCTGCACCCATCAACCCGACATCTAGATTAGGTATTTCTCCTAAGCTATCCCTCCCCCAAGACCCCCCACCCCCAACAGGCCCTGGTGTGTGATGTTCTGCTCCCTGTGTCCATGTGTTCTCATTGTTCAACTCCCACTTATGTGTGAGAGCATGCGGTGTTTGGTTTTGTGTTCCTGTGTTAGTTTGCTGAGAATGATGGTTTCCAGCTTCATCCATGTCCCTGCAGAGGACATGAACTCATCCTTTTTTATGGCTGCATAGTATTCCATGGTGTGTATGTGCCACATCTTCTTTATCCAGTCTACCATTGGTGGGCATTTGGGATGGTTCCAAGTCTTTGTTGTGGTGAATAGTGTTGCAATAAACATAGGTGTGCTTGTGTCCTTAAAGTAGAATAATTTGATATCCTTTTGGTATATACCCAGTAATGGCATTGCTGGATCAAGTGGTATTTCTGGTTCTAGATCCTTGAGAAATTGCCACACTGTCTTCCACAATGGTGGAACTAATTTACATTCCCACCAACAGTGTAAAAGCGTTCCTATTTCTTCATATCCTCTCCAGCATCTGTTCTTTCCTGAGTTTTAATGATCGCCATTCTAACTGACATGAGATGGTATCTTATTGTGGATTTGATTTGCATTTCTGTGATGACCAGTGATGATGAGCTATTTTTAATGTACTTGTTGGTTGTATAAATGTCTTCTTTTGCAAAGTGTCTGTTCATATACTTTGCCCACTTTTTGATGGGGTTGCTTTTTTCTTGTAAATTTGTTTAAGTTCCTTGTAGATTCTGGATATTAGCCCTTTGTCAAATGGATAGATTGCAAAATTTTTCTCCCATTCTGTAGGTTGCCTGTTCAGTCTGATGATAGTTTCCTTTGCTGTGCAGAAGCTCTTTAGTTTAATTAGATCCCATTTCTTAATTTTGGCTTTTGTTGCCATTGCTTTTGGTGTTTTAGTTATGAAGTATTTGCCCATGCCTATGTCCTCAATGGTATTGCCTAGATTTTCTTCTAGGGTTTTCATGGTTTTAGGTCTTACGTTTAAATCTTTAATCCATCTTGAGTTAATTTTTCTATAAGGTGTAAGGAAGGGGTCCAGATTCAGTTTTCTACATATGGCTAGCTAGTTTTCCCAACACCATTTATAAAATAGGGAATCTTTTCCCCTTTTCTTGTTTTTGTCAGGTTTGTCAAGGTTGAGATGATTGTAGATGTGTGGCATAATTTCTGAGGCCTCTGTTCTGTCCCATTGATCTGTATGTCTGTTTGGGTACCAGTACCATGCTGTTTTGGGTACTCTGGACTTGTAGTATAGTTTGAAATCAGGTAGCGTGATGCCTCTAGCTTTGTTCCTTTTGCTTAGGATTGTCTTGGCTATACCGACTCTTTTTTAGTTCCATATGAAATTTAAAGTAGCTTTTTCTAATTCTGTGAAGAAAGTCAATGGTAGCTTGATGGGGATAGCACTGAATGTATAAATTACCTTGGACAGTATGACCGTCTTCACGCTATTAATTCTTCCTGTCCATGAGCATGGAATGTTTTTCAATTTTTTTGTGTCCTCTCTTGTTTCCTTGAGCAGTGGTTTGTAGTTCTCCTTGAAGAGGTCCTTCCTATCCCTTGTAAGTTGTATTCCTAGGTATTTTATTGTTTGTAGCAATTGTGAATGGGAGTTTACTGATGATTGGGCTCTCTGTTTTTCTACTATTGGTGTATAGGAATGCTTGTGATTTTTGCACATTGATTTTTGTATCCTGAGACTTTTCTGAAGTTGCTTATCAGCTTAAGGAGATTTTGGACTGAGATGATGGGGTTTTCTAAATATACAATCATGTCATCTGCAAACAGAGACAATTTGACTTCCTCTCTTCCTATTTGAATACCCTATATTTCTTCCTCTTACCTGACTGCCTTGGCCAGAACTTCCAATACTATGTTGAATAGGAGTGGTGAGAGAGGGCATCCTTGTCTTATGCTGGTTTTCAAAGGGAATGCTTCCAGCTTTTGCCCATTCAGTATGATATTGGCTGTGGGTTTGTTATAAACAACTCTTATTATTCTGATATATGTTCCATCAATACCTAGTTTATTGAGAGGTTTGAGCAGGAAGGGCTGTTGAATTTTTTTGAAGATCTTTTCTGCATCTATTGAGATAATCATGTGGTTTTTGTCATTGGTTCTGTTTATGTGATGGATTACGTTTATTGATTTGTGTATGTTGGACCAGCCTTGCATCCCAGGGATGAAGCCAACTTCATCATGGTGGATAAGCTTTTTGATGTGCTCCTGGATTTGGTTTGGCAGTATTTTATTAAGGATTTTCACCATCAATGCTAATCAGGGATATTTGCCTGAAATTTTTTGTTGTTGTTTTGTCTTTGCCAGGTTTTGGTATCAGGATGATGCTGGCCTCATTAAATGAGTTAGGGAGGATTCCCTCTTTTTGTATTGATTGGAATAGTTTCAGAAGGAATGGTACCAGCTCCTTTTTGTACCTCTGGTAGAATTCCACTGTGAATCCATCTGGTACTGGGCTTTTTTTGGTTGGTAGGCAATTAATTACTGCCCCAATTTCAGAACCTGTTATTGGTCTATTCAGGGATTCGACTTCTTCCTGGTTTAGCCTTGGGAGGCTGTATGTGTCCAGGAATTTATCCATTTCTCCTAGAATTTCTAGTTTATTTGTGTAGACGTGTTTATAGTATTCTCTGGTGGTAGTTTATTTCTGTGGGATCAGCGGTGTTCTCCCTTTTATCATTTTTTGTTGTGTCTATTGATTCTTCTCTCTTTTCTTCTTTATTAGTCTGGCTAGTGGTCTATCTATTTTTTTAATCTTTTCAAAAAATCAGCTCCTGGATTCAAACATTTTTTGAAGAGTATTGTGTGTCTGTATCTCCTTCAGTTCTGCTCTGATCTTAGTTATTTCTTGTCTTCTGCTAGCTTTTGAATTTATTTGCTCTTGCTTCTCTAGTTCTTTTAATTGTGTTGTTAGGGTTTTGATTTTAGATCTTTCCTGCTATCTCGTGTGGGCATTTTAGTGCTACAAATTTCCCTCTAAACACTGCTTTAGCTGTGTCCCAAAGATTCTGGTATGTTGTGTCTTTGTTCTCATTGGTTTCAGAGAACTTATTTATTTCTGCCTTAATTTCAATATTTACCCAGTAGTTATTCAGGAGCAAGTTGTTCAGTTTCCATGTAGTTGTGCGGTTATGAGTGAGTTTCTTAATCCTGAGTTCTCATTTGATTGCACTGTGGTCTGAGAGACTCTTTATGATTTTCGTTCTTTTTCATTTTCTGAGGAGTGTTTTACTTCCAATTGTGTGGTCGATTTTAGAATAAGTTCGATGTGGGGCCAAGAAGAATGTATATTCTGTTGATTTGGGGTGGATAATTCTGTAGATGTCTATTAGGTCTACTTGATCCAGAGCTACCTGAATATCCTTGCTACTTTTCTGTCTCATTGATCTGTCTAATATTGACAGTGGGGTGTTAAAGTCTCCCACTATTATTGTATGGGAGCCTAAGTCTCTTTGTAGGTCTGTAAAAAGTTGCTTTATGAATCTAGGTGCTCCTGTATTGGGTGCATATATATTTAGGATGGGTAGCTGTTCTTGTTGCATTGATCTCTTTACCATTATGTAATGCCCTTCCTTGTCCTTTTTGATCTTTGTTGGTTTAAAGTCTGTTTTATCAGAGACTAGGATTACAACCCCTGCTTTTTTTTTTTCTTTCCATTTGCTTGGTAAATATTCCTCCATCCCTTTATTTTGAGCCAATGAGTGTCTTGCATGTGAGATGGGTCTCCTGAGTACAGCACACTGATGGGTCTTGACTGTTTATCCAATTTGCCAGTGTGTGTCTTTTAACTGGGTCATTTAGCCCATTTACATTTAAAGTTAATATTATTATGTGTGATTTTGATCCTGTCATTATGATGCTAGCTGGTTATATTGCCCATTAGTTGATGCAGTTTTTTTATAGTGTCAATTGTCCTTTAAATTTGATATGTTTTTGCAGTGACTGATAACCATTTTTACTTTCCGTATTTAGTGCTTCCTTCAGGAGGTCTTGTAAGGCAGGCCTGGTGGTGACAAAATCTTTCAGCATTTGCTTGTCTGTAAAGGATTTTATTTCTCCTTCGCTTATGAAGCTTAGTTTGGCTGGATATGAAATTCTGGATTGAAAATTCTTTTCTTTAAGAATGTTGAGGCCGGGCACGGTGGCTCAAGCCTGTAATCCCAGCACTTTGGGAGGCTGAGACGGGCGGATCACGAGGTCAGGAGATCGAGACCATCCTGGCGAACACGGTGAAACCCCATCTCTACTAAAAAATACAAAAAACTAGCCGGGCGAGGCGGCGGGCGCCTGTAGTCCCAGCTACTCGGGAGGCTGAGGCAGGAGAATGGCGTAAACCCGGGGGGCGGAGCTTGCAGTGAGCTGAGATCCGGCCACTGCACTCCAGCCCGGGCGACAGAGCCAGACTCCGTCTCAAAAAAAAAGAATGTTGAATATTGGCCCCCAGTGTCTTCTGGCTTGTGGGGTTTCTGCAGAGATATCTGCTTTTAGTCTGATGGGCTTCCCTTTGTGGGTAACCAGACCTTTCTCTGGCTGCCCTTCACATTTTTTCCTTCATTTTAACCTTGATGAATCTGACAATTCTGTGTCTTGGTGTTGCTCTTCTCGAGGAATATCTTTGTGGTGTTCTCTGTGTTTCCTGAATTTGAATGTTGGCCAGTTTTGCTAGGTTGGGGAAGTTCTCCTGGATAATATCCTAAAGAGTGTTTTTGGAACATACTTTTAAATAACCAGATCTCGTGAGAAATCACTCACCATTGGGAGGACAGTGCCAAGCCATTCATGAGGGATCCACGCCCATGATCCAAACACCTCCCACCATGCTTTACCTTCAACACTGGGGATTATAGTTGACCATGATATATGGAGGGGACAAACATACAAACTATATCAAAGGCATAGCATGGGTTCTGTGAAAGGAGGGTGAAAACACAAAGATGACATCGCCACTGACCTCAGGGAGTGCTCAGTAGACTGAGGGAGACAAGTACATATTTTCCTGAAGGAGGGCACTGGAGTGATGGCGTGTTTAGAATGTGAAAGTAGAGCAGTCACAGAGAGGCAGCCCAGCAGAGTGCTTGCTCAGGGACTGGGCCAGCAACTCCCCACTGCATGTGATGTATCTGAGGAAAGTCATTAAAATAGGCAATGGTCACTTTCCATCAAGTCCCTGGTGTGGTCCATGGAGGCAGGATTGTCAATCTGATTTCGGCATTTCAGAGGCCTCTTAGGGTTTGGATACGGAAGAAGACAACCAGCAATGATTATGTATTTCAGAGATGTGCGTGAGCCCCAATTTCTTGCCAGTTGGGAGGTCAGTGTTGAGGGCCTTACTATCTTAAGGAAATCCTTGACACATAGGATGCCAATTTCTTTCTGGACAGAGAGTATTTGGTTGGTTAAAGTTAAAATCTGAATTTTGTTTTGGGATATATTCCAAAAATATTAGCTTTATTCAAATTTACTTTCACTTTATCTTTCTGAATTTTCAAGGTCCAAAAGCATTGCTTAGTAATTCTGTTTCTAAACTCACATTGCAGCACTGGGCATGATCTGTCCAAGGCAGAGACCATAAGATAGTCTTGTCTGGAAAACATACAAGTAGGTATCTCAACAAATGATACTCATATATTCTTGTTCTTAGGAGTAAATCATTGGCAGTGAGTATGATTTTTTTTTTTTCTTTTTTTTTTTTTTTTTATGAAAGGATAAATACACACCCTCTATTGAGGTCAGGTTTTGTGCCTGTACTTCTTCCGCCTACTGTATCATAGGAGATTAGAAACCCAGCTGCTGGCTTGGGCTGCAGTTCTCTGATGGCTCGCACACGGTGGACCAGCCCTGTTCTCCTATGTGTTTCTCTGCTGCTGACCTGTGGATTTGCTGAGGCAGGGAAGCTGCTAGTAGTACCCATGGATGGGAGCCACTAGTTCACCATGCAGTCGGTGGTGGAGAAGCTTATCCTCAGGGGGCATGAGGTGGTGGTAGTCATGCCAGAGGTGAGTTGGCAACTGGGAAGATCACTGAATTGCACAGTGAAGACTTATTCAACCTCATACACTCTGGAGGATCTGGACCGGGAGTTCATGACTTTCGCCCATGCTCAATGGAAAGCACAATTACGAAGTTTCTTTTCTCTATTTCTGAGTTCATCCAATGGTTTTTTTGATTTACTTTTTTCGCATTGCAGGAGTTTGTTTAATGACCAAAAATTGGTAGAATACTTAAAGGAGAGTTCTTTTGATGCGGTGTTTCTGGATCCTTTTGATGCCTGTGGCTTAATTGTTGCCAAATATTTCTCCCTCCCCTCTGTGGTCTTTGCCAGGGGAATAGCTTGCCACTATCTTGAAGAAGGTGCACAGTGCCCTGCTCCTCTTTCCTATGTCCCCAGAATTCTCTTAGGGTTCTCAGATGCCATGACTTTCAAGGAGAGAGTACGGAACCACATCATGCACTTGGAGGAACATTTATTATGCCACCGTTTTTTCAAAAGTGCCCTAGAAATAGCCTCTGAAATTCTTCAAACACCTGTCACGGTATATGATCTTCACAGACAAATATCAATTTGGTTGCTGCGAACGGACTTTGTTTTGGACTATCCCAAACCCGTGATGCCCAACATGGTCTTCATTGGTGGTATCAACTGCCATCAGGGAAAGCCATTGCCTATGGTAAGTCATCTCTCCTTTAGCACGTTAAGAATATTTCAGCTTTAGAAATTAAAAAAGGATTCTTTACTGAAGTGTGATTTGACATTTTCATTTGTTTAATTTCAGATTTCTTTCCAGTTTAACAAATTATTTTGTGCCAGTGCATGTACTTATCAGTTAGCAAATTTTATAAAACTGCCCTTCTTGAAGATATGTATTTATAATTTATAAAATTGTATATCATATGCAGCCTACATTTTTAAGTACCATGTTTAGAAAAGTACCAAAAACCGCAGTAAGAAATGAAACTCCCCTTTTTTGTTAATTCTATGTGACCCCCTAGAGGAAATGCTCTTAGTTTTGTGCACATTCTTTTCATTTTTTTAAAAAAGTACATACGCACTGTATTTAATATAAATTCTCACACCTATTTTGTTAAAATAAAATCTAGTATTGGGCTGGACATATTCTTTTCTTTGCATTTTTCACTTGCCAATAAATTATAGATACCTTTATAGACCAATACAGACAGCTTTGACAAGTTCTATTAATAATTGCATAAAATACTTTTCTTTGGATAGAATGTAGTTTTTAACCAATTAATATTGATATAGATTTAGGCATTTTGCATTTTTTGCCTTTAGCAATAAGGCCATGTAAACACTCTTTAATGCTTTCCTTACATGAATATATTTCCATATTATTGCTTTTATCTTAGTTGACTGGAGCCCTACATGTAGGGTTACAGGATTTTCCTGAATTGAGGATTGGCCTCTTTTTGCTATTATGTCTTCCTGTTCATGAATATGTATGTCTCACTATTTATTCAGATCTTGTTTTATATACATAAATAAAATTTTTCACTATATAAACATTTTATGTTTCTTACTAACATTTATTCCTTGGCATTTCAGTATTTTTGAAACTATTGGGTACAGGGCAATTTTTCCATTTCTACATTTAGCTGACTATGGGAAATTAAAGTTTTGTTTTTTGCATATGTATCTTGTATCCAGCCACATTATTAACTTTTCTTATCATTTTGTAGTATAGATTAGATGTACAATATACAATGTCATCTGCAAAGAATTCCCTTCTCTGATATTTATACCACTTATTTTGCTTTCCTGGAGCATATACATCTAAAACACTATTGAGTAATATTGTGAGAGTAGCCAGTTTAAATAGGGATTCAGTCACTTGTGATTGAAAAGTCCTTGACAAATACCAGAATAACATTCTTAGCAAATGTATAGTTGCTAAATCCAGATTAAACACCTAATGTCTCATCTCAGTATATTATTTTATTAGGGATAGAGTATACAATTTATCTATTGTTCTGGCCTCTTAAAAGGTTCAATAGACTTGGTAACACAGTCATATTCTCTCACATATTGGCAGATGTTTGGCGAAAGAGTGGCTGTTCAGCCAACTCACGGGAAAGTGAAATAATGCTCTTTCTAAAAAGCAGGAGGACTACAGTTGCAGGCCTTTCAAAATTAAACATGACTTTCAGATCTTCACAAGGCTAGGCCAGGAGATGCAAGTGGCAGAAATCTAAGAGGTTAGACTTGTCTAAGCACTTTTCTCCCCTTTACCCTCCATTAATTATAGTATGCTCCATTAATTATAGTACCAACCTCCACTTATGTGTTGCCTGCACCCCACACCCTCTGGCTGAGGGTGAGGCCCTGCCACTTCCTGAACCCACACTGAGTTCATTGTGGCTCACAGGGTCACCCAGAGGCCTTTAGAGATATAAAAACCTATGTGATTTTATATCACCTATGATAGATATCTATAAAATATTAAACATTAAACTATATATGGTTTCATTTATTTTGATTATAAATATCTTTTATGAGATATGAAATAAATGTGTTTATGTGTCTATTAAAGAATATGGATGTATGAGAGTTTTTATACTTGTGGAAGGTTATATATATATTAATGTATATATTTATGACTATACATGTAAAGCCAGCAGAATTCTCACAGAGGAATTCAGAACTCAAAGAAGGCTTTCTGGCAAAGAGCCTTGGATATGGCCCAACCACAAAAGTAAATTGTCATCGAAAGGATGGACACTGCATATTGCTCCTTCCTTGTTTCAGAGGCCAGGATGTGTCTGGGAAAAGCATGCAGTTGGTTATATCTTTCTGGGAAACAGGATTCAGAATCTAAGTCTCATCTGTCTGATGAGAAGGAAGCATTACTTGATGATGGAATATGTGTTTGTGCATGTACGTGTTTGTGTATGTGCAGGTGTGTTAGTGTGCAGTGTCCCAGACCCTGCACAGGGGATTTTCTTGAAGGTCTCTTGTAACAAAATCTCCTTGAGCCTATCCAAGAGAATTACATGCAGAGATATAACTAAATACTATAACAAGGATGGCAGATGACCCCATCTCCAACGTCAGGGATCAAATTTCAACGTGAGATTTGGAGGGGACAGACTTCTAAACTATATCATTCTGTGTGGTCATTCTTTTACATTTCAGCAGTCTAATGTGTGTGTGTTGATTAATGATGTGTAAATAATTCAGCAGAACATTGAAATAGTTTTAATGGGAAAAAGAGGAATTCACTCCTAATCTTTTTGAATTTTTGTTGAGTCCCAACAGAATTAATCACTGGTTTTAGGTGAAAAGAATTCAGGTTCCGTCTCTACCATCCATGGCAGGTGCAGCTCTGGGGGTGGGATGTGGTTACAAATAAATAAAAGATCTGTGCTTCCGCCATTGCTCTAAGATTCTGGCTCTAGTCCAAGATCCAAATTCAAAGTTAGCTTTTGGTGGACAAGACTAAGGCCTCCCACTAACATCATTTACATCAAGTTTTTATTTTCAAAGTTTTCAAACATACACAAAGGAGAGACTCAGTGTAATGAGCACCCACTTATCCATTCTTAGGTTAAATCATTTTCACTATTTTTCTGTGCCAATTCATGTGTCCTTTTATTCTGTCTTTTTAAAGAAAACTTTTAAAGAGCAATTTGTGCCATTTTAATAAGAAATTCTTGGCATGTCATTCCATCACTGAATACTTCATTTAATATAAAAAAATAGGAAAAATTTGTTACATAGCCACAGTATCATTATCATATCTAAGACAATAAAAATTCTTTAATATTATCTCATTTACAATCCATAATTAAATTTCCCCTTATTGTCTCACACAACATCTTTTGATACAGACCGATGGAATAGAATGGAGAATTCAGAAATAAACCCATACATATACATCCTTGGCCAATTGACTAGGTACCAAATTTTGACAAGGGTGTCAGGATCATTCAAATGGGAAATAATAGTCTCTTCAACAGAAGACCCACCCTGGGGTCCTTAAGCTCCAGCATCAGACTCCAAAACCATTTGCAGAGATCATCCAGCAGCTCTCACCATGCCTCTGATGAATCCTTCACCATGTGCATCCCCAGGGGTCCTGCAAATATTTTCTCACAGTCTGTTGAGTGACCTTTCTTACAAATGCTTCATTGTAGAATAAATATAGGGTTATAGCAAGGTTGCAACAAATAGTTTAGAGAATTCTCATCTACCCTGTGTCCAGTTTCCCGCATTGTTAAATCTCATGTTTCTACGGTACATCCATCACAACTCATTCACCGACATTGACACATAATGATGAACTAAAAGCTAAAGTCTGTTTCCTTCAGATTTCATTAATTTTTACTTAATTTCCCTGTTCTTTTATGGGATCCCATTGATGCCACCTGAAATGTAGTCATCACGTCTCCTTAGTCTCCTCCAGCCTGTGATGGTTTCTCAGACCCTCCTTGTTGTTAGTGACTTGGGTAGTTTTGAGCAGCCTGGTCAGGTGTCCTGTAGAATGTTCCTCTAGAGTGTCAGTGTGTGTTTTGCCTGATGTTTTCATCGTGGTAAAACTGGGTTTATAGACGTGTGGTGAGAAGACACAGAGGTCTTTTCTTGTTTTTTTGCGTGTGAATATTCAACGGTAGAAAAGCGTAACCTTTACTCCACTGCATTGCCTTTGTACCTTTGTAAAAACTTGGTGGTTCCTACATCTGTGCACGTATTTCTAGACTTTGTATTCTGTTCTGTTGATCTATTTGTGAAATATATGATTACTATAGCTGTGTAATAATCTGTAAATGAGGTAGTGTTACCTCTCTAATGTTTTTTTTTTTCCATATTGCTTTTGCGATTGGAGGTCTTCTACATTACCATATGCATTTTAGAATAAGTTCATTAATTTGTACAAAAAGTCTGCTGGATTTTGATTGGGAGTGTATTGTATTTATAGATCAACTGGGGAGAACAATATCTTAGCAATTTTGAGTTTTCCAATTCATTAACATATCTATTTATTTAGGTCCTTCATCAGTGTTCTGTAGTTTTTAGTGTACAGTCATTCACATCCTTTGTCAGATATATCCCTAAGTATATCATGTTTTTGATGCTATTTAAGTGGTATTTTTAATCCAATTTTCAATTGTTCATTCCTAGTACAGTTGACCCCTGAACAATGTAGGAATGAAGGGGACCAACACACGTGCAGCAGAAAATCCGCATAGAACTTTTGATTCTCCAAAAACTTAACTAGTAATGGCCATCTGTTTACCAAAAGCCTTACCAATAACATAAACAGTCCAATTAACACATATTTTGAATGTTATTAGTATTATGTCCTGTATTATGACAATACAGCCAGCTAGAGAAAAGAAAATGTTATTTAAAAACATAACATATGAAAAAATGTTCAGCATCACTAGTTATCAGAAAAATGAAAATCAAAACCACAATGAGTCATCCTCTCACACCAGTTAGAATGGCTGTTATTAAAAAGTCAAGAAACAACAGATGGTGGTGAGGCTGCTGAGAAAAGGGACCACTTGTACCTTCTTGGTGGGAATGCAAATTAGTTCATCCCCTGTGGGAAGTAGTTTGGAGATTTCGCAAAGAACTTAAAACACAACTGTCATTCGACCCAGCAATCCCAATACTAGATATAAGCAAAAAAAATCGTTTTACCAAGAAACACATGCACTGATATGTTCATTGCAGCTCTATTCCGAATAGGAAAGACATGAAATCAACCTAGGTGCCTGTCAACAGTGGCTTAGATGAAGAAAATGTGGAACATATACACCATGGAATATGCAGCCATAAAAAAATAAAATCATGTCTTTTGTAACAGCATGGATGCAGCTGGAGGTCATTATCCTAAGGGAATATATACAGGCACAGAACACCAAATATCATGTGTTTTCACTTAGAAATGGGAGCTAAATAGTGGTATTCATGGGCATAAAGATGGCAACAATAGACACTATAGACTCCTAAAGGGGAGAGAAAAGGGTGCAAGAGTTGAAAAACTATTGGGTACTATGCTCAGTACTTGGATGATGGGAGCAATCATACCCCAAACATCAGCTTCACACAATATACTCAGATAACCTGCACATGTACTCCTGAATCTAAAATAAAAGTTGAATATGTATAAGCAGAAGTGAATCATCATAAAGGTCTCCATTCTCATTGTCTTCCATTGAGTGGGTTGTGGAGGAGGAGGAGGAGGAGGAGGAGTAGATGTTGGTCTTGCTGTCTCAGGGTGGCAGAGGCAGAAGAGGCACAGGAGGTGGAAGAGGAGTCAGGTGAGGCAGGTGCACTTGGTGTAACCTTATGGAAATACATCATAATTTCTGTCTGTTTTTTTTTCTCTTTGATTTATTTAAAAATGCTTTTATACAGTACTAATCCTTCTTCCCCATTGGCTTTCATTTCAGTGCCCATATCATAGAAGGGTTCATGTTGTAATAGAAGTCAATAGCAGTCTTAAATAATTGGAAGTCTTTCTATGAGGCTTGTACTGTTTAAGGCCATTTTTTTTTCTGGCACTGCTGCTTCTACATCTTCTTTCTCATCAAGTGCTGATTGGAAAGCACTCATCTCCATCAGGTCCTCGATTAATTCCTTGAGTTTGGCATCTATTGACTGTTGAATTTCTCCAAGATTCATATTTTGAAACACCTTATCCCCCACATTTTGTTGCTGTATCCATAATCCCTTTCATGATTTCCTTGATTGGCTCTGCCATAAATCCTGTGAAGTCATGTGCAACATCTGGACACAGTTTTCTCCAGAAGAAATGTATTGTTTAGGGCTTGGTGGCTTTCACAGATCTTTCTATAACAACAATGGCATCTTCAGTGGTGTAATTCTTCTGGACTTTCATGACATTCTCTATCCAGATTCTCTTCCATAGTATTGACAATCCTTTCCATAGAAAACTGTGTGTAATGAGTTCTAAAGTTCCTTATGACCCCTGATTGAGAGACTGAATTAGAGATGTTGCGTTTGGAAGCAGGTAGACCACTTTGACACCTTCCGTGTTGTACTCATGGGTTCCGGGTGGTTAGGGGCATTGTCCAATATCAAAAGAACTTTAAAAGAGAGTCCTTTATTGGCAATGCATTTTCTGCTTTCAGGGAAAAAGCATTGATGGAACCAGTGCAGAAAATGTGTTCTTATTGTTGAGTCCTTCTTTTTGTACAACCACAAAGCTGTCAGTGGGTGTTGATCTTTTCCTTTCAAGGCTCGAGGTTTGGTAGTTCTACCGATGAAGGCAGTCCTGATTATAAACTTGACTGCGTTTACACAAAACAGGAGAGTTAGCCTATCCCTTCCTGCCTTACATTCTGATGCTTGGTTTTCTTCCTTGCTAATAAATGTCTTTTGTATCATCTTTTTGTTTGTTTGTTTTTGTTTTTTCCAGAATAGGGCACTGCCATCTGTATTTAAAACCTGTTCAGGCAGCTATCCTTTCTCCTCAACGTTTTTCTTCATGGTGTCTGGGGACTCATCTGCCTCCTTTTGCTTGGCAGAGGCTGGATTTCTTATTATCTTCACAATTTTAAAGGCAAACCTCTTTGTAAAACTAGCAAACCATCCTTTGTTGCCATTAAATTCTCCAGTTTTAGATTCTTCACCTCTCTTTTGGTTTAACTTGTCATATAATGACTTTGATTTTTCTCAAATCACATTGGCATCTATAAATACGCCTTTCTTATAGCAATCCTACACCCACATTAAAGCTGCATTTTCAATATGAGACAAAAATGTATTTCACAAAAAAATGCAAGGTTTGGCTCCTGCTGGCATAGCTGCAGCAATGTCTTTATGAATCCCCTTCCCTTCCCTTCCCTTCCCTTCCCTTCCCTTCCCTTCTTCCTTCCTTCCTTCCTTTCTTTCTCACTTTCTATCTATCTCTTTCTGTCTCTCTTTCTTTCTTTCTTTTGCAATGGTCCTTATCTAGCTTCATTGATTTTGAAATGGTGGGCAATCATAGCGGCAGAGCTCAATCTATGGTACCTATCAAGTAATTCAACTTTTTTTTGGTAATGTCATGATTTTTCTTTGCTTCTTGGGAGTACTTCCAGCATCTCTAGTGGCACTTTATAGTCCCATGATGGTATTCAAGATTTACAATATTACACTAATCATGATGAAAAATACAGTAGAACCATGAGAGATCACTTTTTACTCTGACATGCAATTTACTGGAGAGATGAAATGCTCAGAGAGTATAAGTGTTATATCACATGCATTTAAGCCACACGTCAGCTCACTTCAATAGCAACAGGAGGTAGTGACAAAATTATTATAGTAGTGTAGTATGTACTAGAGGAAAGTGACTAAGCAAATGTCTAGTGCCAGTTAGAGTGTACTGGAGGGAGCCATCTTGTGCTCCTACAAGAATTATGCCCTGAGGTTGGCTGTTGAATCCCTCACTAAATGCTCCTCAGGGTGTTGCCTAACACACACCGCTGAGCTCAACCATAAAAATCTGCATGATGGAATTCAGCCCAATGCAGCGAGAATTCCCATGGACTTCCTCTGTACAAGGCAAAGCATAGGTGCTGTGGAAGGAGGATGAAAACAGGAAGAAGATGTAATCTCATCCCTAAGGGGTGCTCGGTAGAATGGAGGAGAACAATACATACATTCCTGAAGATGGGCACCAAAGTGATTGGGGTGGGCCCACAGCAGAGGCCTACAGCTCTGTTCAGAATGCAGAAGCAGGGTAGGCAGAGAGAGGCAGCTCATCAGAGTGCTTGGGCAAGCATAGGGCCAGCGACTCACCACTGCAGACAATGTATCTGAGGAAAGCCATTTAAAATAGGTGATAGTCACATTCCATCAAATTTTTGGAACGGTCCATGGAGGTAGGGTTGTCAATCTCATTACAGCATTTCAGAGACCTCAGAAGATTTGGAAATGAAAAAAGACAAGCAGCACTTGTGGTTCACCTGTGTCACAATTGTGGTTCACCTGCATCTCTGCAATGCACAGGCGAGCTGTGTATTGCAGAGACACTGGTGAGCCACAGTTTCCTCCCAGTTAGGAGGTCAGTGCTAAGACTCTTGCTCTCTTTCCATCGAACATGAGATGCCAATTTCTTTCTGGGCAGAGGACAAAATAAAAATTGTCTGTAAACTTTGGCCAGGCACAGTGGCTTACGCTTGTAATCCCAGCACTTTGGGAGGCCGAGGCAGGCAGATTGCCTAAGCTCAGGAGTTCAAGACCAGCCTGGGCAACATGATGAAACCCCGTCTGCACTAAAATACAACATTAGTTGGGCATGGCAGCGTATGCCTGTAATCCCAGCTACTGAGGCTGAGGCAGGAGAATCGTTTGAACCTGGAAGGTGGAGGTTGCAGTGAGCCTAGATCGCACCACTGCACTCCAGCCTGGATGACAGAGCGAGACTCCATCTCAAACAAAGAAAAAAAAAAATAGCAAATTTTTCTTTGTGACAAATTCCAAAATTATTAGCTTCATTTAAATTTACTTTCCTTTTTATCTTTCAATGTCGTCAAGACCAAAAGCATTGCTTAATAATTTTGTTTATAAACTCATATTGCAGCACAGGGCATGATCTGTCCCCAAGGCAAAGATGATGAGTTACTCCTTTCTTGAAAACATGCAAGTAGTTATCTCAGCAAAGGCTACTCATGTGTTATTATGAGTAAATCACTGGCAGTGAATGTGCATTTTTTTTTTTTTTTTTTTTAGTGGATGGATGAGTACACACCTTCTTTTGAGGGCAGGTTCTATCTGTACTTCTTTCACCTACTATATTATAGGAGCTTAGAATCCCAGCTGCTGGCTCTGGGCTGAAGTTCTCTGATGGCTTGTGCAGGGTGGACTGGCCTTCTTCCCCTATCTGTGTGTCTACTGCTGACCTGTGGCTTCGCTGAGGCAGGGAAGTTGCTGGTAGTGCCCATGGATGGGAGCCACTGGTTCACCATGCGATCAGTGGTGGAGAAACTCATTCTCAGGGGGCATGAGGTGGTCGTAGTCATGCCAGAGGTGAGTTGGCAACTGGGAAGATCACTGAATTGCACAGTGAAGACTTATTCTACCTCATACACTCTGGAGGATCAGGACCGGGAGTTCATGGCTTTTGCCCAGGCTCAGTGGAAAGCACCACTGCGAAGTGCATTTTCTCTATTAACAAGTTCATCCAATGGTATTTTTGACTTATTTTTTTCAAATTGCAGGAGTTTGTTTAAGGACAAAAAATTAGTAGAATACTTAAAGGAGAGTTCTTTTGATGCGGTGTTTCTGGATCCTTTTGATGGCTGTGGCTTAATTCTTGCCAAATATCTCTCCCTCCCCTCTGTGGTCTTCGCCAGAGGAACATTTTGCCACTATCTTGAAGAAGGTGCACAGTGCCCTGCTCCTCTTTCCTACATCCCCAGAGGTCTCTTAGGGTTCTCAGATGCCATGACTTTCAAGGAGAGAGTATGGAACCACATCACACACTTGGAGGAACATTTGTTTTGCCCCTATTTTTTAAAAAATGTCTTAGAAATAGCCTCTGAAATTCTCCAAACATCTGTCACGGCATATGATCTCTACAGCCACACATCAATTTGGTTGTTGCGAACGGACTTTGTTTTGGACCCTCCCAAACCCGTGATGCCCAACATGGTCTTCATTGGTGGTATCAACTGCCATCAGGGAAAGCCAGTGCCTATGGTAAGTTATCTCTCCTTTAGCACATTAAGAATAATCTGGCTTTGGACATTAAAAGAAGATTTCTTACTGAACTATAATCTATCATTTACATTTGTCCCATTTGGAATTTCTTTCTGGTTTAAGGAATTCTTTTGTACCAATTCACTTAATTGTTGGGTAGCAAATTGTATAAAGCAGCTCTTGTTGATATGTAAGTGTATACAATTGATATAATTGTAGATCATATCTAGGCTGCAATCTAAATGCTATTTTTGGAAACATACCAAAAACCACAGTAAGAAATGAAACTTTCTTTTTTTTTTTTTTTTTGCTAATTCTATACTACCCCCAGAGGAAAATATTCTTAGCAGTTTTGTGTGAATTCTTTTCAATTTTTTTTGAAATTATACTATGTATATGCATATATTTAGGGTAAATTCTCACTTCTATTTTATTAATATAAAATCTAATATCATGCTGGCTATGATTTTTTTTATGTTAGATTTTTCTTTTGTCAATAAGTTAAAGATATCTTTACAGGTCAATGCATACAGATTTGACACATTCTTTTAATAATTGCATAATAGTCTTTACTTTGGATGCAATGTAGTTTTCCAGCCAATTAATATTAATAGAGATTTAAGTGTTTTCCACTTTTGGGGTTTATGAACAATAATAAACATTCTTATATACTTTCTTTATATATATTTCCATATTTTTGCTTTTATCTCAGTAGGGTATCGTCCTATGAGTGTGGTTGCTTGGTTTTCATTAAATAAGATTAGCATCCTTTTGCTATTACATCTTCCTATTCAAGAATATGAATCCCTCATTATTTATTCTGATTTTGTTTTGTGTCCATAAATAAAATCTTGCACTTTATAGAAGTATTTTATCTTATTAACCTTTATTCCCCTGCATTTCATTTTTTTGAAACCATTATGTGCAAGGCAATTTTCCCATTCTCTTTTGAATTAATTATGCATAATTAATGTACTGCTTTGAGTTTTACACATTTATCTTGTATATAGTCATATTACTAACCTCTCGTATTAGTATGTAAGGTGTATTAAGTGTGCAATATCATCTGCAAATTATTCCGTCCCCTGGTATTTATACTTCTTACTTTGGTGGAGCATATAGTTCCAAAACATTATTGAATAATGTTGTTGGTCTAGCCAGTTTAAATTAGGATTTAGTCACTTGCAATTCATTCTCAGCAAACTATCGCAAGAACAGAAAACCAAACACCCCATGTTCTCACTCATAGGTGGGAACTGAACAATGAGATCACTTGGACTCGGGAAGGGGAGCATCACACACCGGGGCCTATCACGGGGAGGGGGGAGGAGGGAGGGATTGCATTGGGAGTTATACCTGATGTAAATGACGAGTTGATGGGTGCTGACGAGTTGATGGGTGCAGCACATCAACATGGCACAAGTATACATATGTAACAAACCTGCACGTTATGCACATGTACCCTAGAACTTAAAGTATAATAAAAAAAAAAAAAGAAAAAGAAAAAGTCTTGACAAATACAGGAGTAAGATTCTTGGCAAATGCATAGTTGCCAAATCCAGGTGAAACATCTGGTGTCTCATCTAAGTATATTATTTTATTAGGGATGGAGTATACATTTTTATCTATTGTTCTGGCTTCTTACAAGGTTCAGTAGACTTGGTAACACAGTCATATTCTCTCACCTATTGGCAGATGTTCGGTGAAAGAGTGACTGTTCAACCAACTCATGGGAAAATGCAACCACGCTCTTTCTAAAAAGCAGGGAGACTACAGCTATAGGCCTTTCAAATGAAACATGACTTTCAGCTCTTTGCAAGACCAGGCAAGGAGATGCAAGTTGTAGGACGCTAAGAGATAGACTTATCGAAGTGTCTCTCCCCAGTTTACCCTCCATCAATTACAGTACCAGCCACCACTCAGGTATTGACTGCAGCCTCATGGCCTCTAGCCAAGCGTGTGGCCTGCCACTTTCTGAACCTATGCTGAATTTGTTGTGGCTCAAAGGGTCACCCAAAGGGCTTTAGAGATATAGAAGTCTGTATATGATTCTATACCATCTATAATGGTATATGATAGAGAGATTTATAAAATATGAAACAGTGAACCATATATAGTTTTACATATTTTGGTTATTCGTATATCTTCAATGGTGTATAAAATATATGCATTTATATACCTTTACAGAATATATATATATATGAGATAGGATTTATAGATGTGGAAGGTTATATATTAATGTATATATTTATAAATATAAAATAAATATAATTATCGAAGAAGAATTCGATCATAAAGAGTGCCCTTTGGCAAAGAACCTTGGATATGGCTCAACCACAGAAGTAAATTGTCATAGAAAGATTTATGAGCACTGCATAGTGTTCCTTTCTTGTTTCATATGGGCAGTGTGTGTCTTGGAAAAGTATACAGTTTTTTGTACCTTGTTGGCCAACAGGATTCATAGTCTGCATTTCATCTGTCTGATGAAAAGAAAGCATTGCTTGATGATAGAGTGTGTGTGTGTATGTGGTGTTTGTGCACGAATGTGTCTGTATGTGCAGGTGTGTTTGTGTGCAATGTCTTAAGCTCTACACGGGAGATTTTTTTTCTGAAAGGTTTCCTATAACAAAATCTTATTGAGTCTATCCAGGGGAATTACACCCAGGGATGTAAATAAACACTTTAACAAAGATGGTAGATCATCATTCAGGAGAACATTAAAACAGTTTTGTTTTGTATTTTTAGTACAGACAGTGTTTCACCATATTGGCCAGGCTGGTCTCTGACTCCTGACCTCAAGTGATCCGCCTGCCTCGGCCTTTCAAAGTGTTGAGATTACAGGCATGAGCCCACACCCGGACTTAAAATGGTTTTAATGAGAAAAAAAGAAAATCACTTCCACTTTTCTTGACTTTTTGGTGAATTACAGCAGAATTGATGGTTGAATCCAGTTATAAAGAATTTGGGCTCAGTCAACACCATCTAGGGCCAGTGCAGCTCTGGAGAACTGGGGCTGGGATGTGGTTACAGCAAGAAAAGATCTGTGCTTTCCCCATTGCTCTCGCATTCTGTTTTTGATCGAAATTCAAATTAACCTGTTAGTGGGCAAGCCCAAGGCTTCCCTCCAAGATTATTTATTTCAACTTTTTATTATCAAACTTTTCAAACATATACCGAGGAGAGGCTGTAGCATAATGTATACCCATGTAGCCATTCTTAGGTTAAATAATTTTCAATATCTTTCTGTACTGCTTCATCTTTCTTCGTTTTTTCTTTCATTTTAAAGAAAAATTTTGACTTTTTTTTTAAAAGGAAGTCTTGGCATGTTGTCTCATCATGAAATACTTCACTAAATATAAAAAATAAGGAAAATTTGTTTCACAGCCACAATTCCTAAGACAATCAATAATTCTTTAATATTATCTCATTTTCACTTCATAATTAAATTTATCCTGATTGTCTCAAAAAATCTTTTACATGTAGATCAATGGAATAGAATTTACAATCCAGAAGTAATCCCATACATTCTTTGCCTTGATTTTTACCATGGTGCCAAGACCATTGAAATGGCAAAGAATAGTGTCTTCAACAGAGGGCTCTGGGACAACTGCATATCCAAGTGCAAGAGAATGAAGTTGCACCCTTACCTTGTATCATATACAAAAATTAACTTGAAATGGACCAAAGACCTAAATAGAAAATCTAAAACTGTAAAACTCTTAGAAGAAAACATCGGAGAAAATATTCATGACCTTGAATTTGGAAATGGTTTCTGAGATGTTTTTTTCTTGTACCAAAAGGACAAGAAATTAAAACAAGAAAAAGAAGAGCTAAATCTTTATCATAATGTTTTTATACAAAAACTTTTGTATATCAGAGGACACTATCAAGAGAATGAAAAGATAACTCATGTGGGCACCCTTATTAAAGTGTGCAGATTAACACGCACATGCTTGACATGGAGGCTCTCCCATGACACATCCTATGTTTTCCTTCTCTATGAAACTTTCTGAACAGGTGAGCCCAGGTGGAGCCTCCACCTCCGTTAGAACCTAAGCTTTCTGTGGCTTTCTGAAATCCCTGGTGTCAGAAGTCAAGTGTGGATTACTGCTGCTTTCCTTGACTGTCTCTCTCTCTCTCCTTCAATCTATGTTGATAATGTGATATCAAACATGATACACTACCTCTTTTGGCCCACTCAACATATTCTGGTGGTGCCCTCTGGCCTGCACCCTCCCACTGGCTATGAAGGTCACCCATGATCTCGCCTTCCCTAGCCTCACTGGCTTTATTTTATGCAACACTCCAACTCTCCTCTTTCCACCTCCCTGTTACTTTTCCCTCCCTATTTTATTCCTCTTTTCTATCTCCTTCCCCACCTATGTCTTTCCTTTCTGTCACCTTTTCTGTGTGATTCCTGCCCCAGAGGGGTCAACAAGAAGGGGCATCCCACAGGCTGACTCATGCAGGGAAGCTGTCAGTGATTAATTAGCAAGGCAGGGAAGTTGTACCCCAAGTCTTGGTTTTGACGCTAGAGGACTTTAGGAGGTGATTCAATGTAGTGTTTGAGCACATGGACCCTGGAGTCATCCAAGCCTGATTTCATAAGTACTTCAGTTGTGACACTTGCGTAAACTTGGGTAAAAACTCAGTGTTATCTAGATTAAATATGATAATGCATGCAGATGCCTGGCATGTGGCAGTGAATCAACAATACCCGTAATTGTGTGGGTGATATGCGTTTTCCAGCACAATTATTTCCAGCCTCCACAAGATTAATGATATTAACCAGGCATTCAGACTCTCTTCAAAACAACATGGTGAGATATCAATATTGTCTTCTTGATGCAAGTTTCCCTTGAATGATTTAAACTTCAGATGGTGGACTGTCTCCTTAGGGTGAATTTGCAAATTAAATATAATAAAAGCTAACATATATTGGAGGCTCACCAGGTACCAGGTGCTATCCTGAGTACTTACATGGAAGCTGGCATTATTGGCCGACCTATTTTGCAGATGATGAAACTGAGGCACAGAGGGGTTGAGTGACTTGCCCAAGGTTATTGCTCAAGTAAATAGGGGAGCCAGGATTCAAATCCGTACATTCTTTGTAAAAAAAAAAAAAAAAAAAGTTAAAAAGCCTGAGTGTGGTGGCTCACACATGGAATCACAGCACTTTACGAGGCCAAGGCAGGAAGATCACTTAAGCCCAGGAGTTTGAGACCAGCCTGGACAACACAGGGAGACACTGTCTCTACAAATTTTTTTTTAAAAGTTAGCTGGGCATGGTGGCACATGCCTGTGGTCCCAGCTACTCAGGAGGCTGAGGTGGGAGGATCGCCTGTGCCCAGGAGGTCAAGGCCGCAGTGAGCCATGATTATTCCACTCCATTCCAGCCTGGATGATAGACTAAGACCTTGTCTCAAATTAAATTAATTAATTAATTAATTAAATTTAAAATTGATATGTAATTCATGTATCATAAAATTCAGTGGTTTTCCATGTGTTCCCAGATATAATCAGCCATCACCAATATCTAATTCCAGATCATTTTCCTCACTCCAAAAAGAAACCCCATGCCCACTGGCAGTCACTCTTTATTTCTCCCCCTTCTCCTACCCCTCAGCATTAATTTACTTTCTGTCTGTATGGATTTGCCTATTCTGGGCATTTCATGAAAATAGAAGCCTTTATGACTGGCTTCTTCCACTTAGTTTCATGGCTTATCCATGTTGTAGCATGAATCAGTATTTCATTCCTCTTCATGACTGAATATTCCATTGTATGGATTTACCACATTTTTTTAATCCGTTCATCAGTTGGTTGACATGTGGGTTGTTTCCCCTTTTCAACCATGAAAAATGATGTTACTGTGAACATTTGTATACGATAGACCCTGATGTTCTAATTTTTGAGCCCATGTGCCTAACCTCTATTCCTGACTGCCTCCCTGTGTTGACAGAAAACTTTTTGGGAAATGTCCTATCTCTGGCCTTTTGGGAATGTCACATGGAGTGAACTGTGCCTAGAGTGGGTTTGACTTAGGACATCACATGGTCTCGAATCCCTCAGCAAACATGAGTTAGTCTTGTTTTTGTTGGTGTTACAGAATAACATGCAGCTGGCTCTTTTTCTAAAAAATTTAATATTAGATGTCCTTCATTGAACAAACATCTGTGGAGACGAAGGCATTGATTAGTTACAAACTGTGAAACATACTTTGAAAGAAAAGTAAAGGATGCAAAGAGAGCTGATCATAGGGGACCTTGCAGGATGAGGAGTGGCAATCTTGGGAGAAGTTGGGGCGACAGTGTGCCAAGCAGGGAAGATGGCAGGTGCAGCATGAAGCCAAATGTTTGGAATCACAGCGTGTTCTTTCCCTTCATCCCTGTGTTCCAGGGTCTCTTTACTTCACAAACATGGGCAAGTGGAAATCCTACTTTATGTCTCTTCTGAATAATCCCTTTGTCATGGCTTACTTAGTGACCTGTGCCCCTCCCCACTGCTCCTGGGACCACAACCCACATTGTTACAAGCCCCTGAAGGAAGTTATAAACACCTTATCTTCTACTAGGACAGGTGCCCCTGGAGCTGTCTGGCTGGGCAAGCCGTACTTACCTGCACTTCCCTATCCTGTCCGTGGGTGATTCAGACTTGACTGTTGTTATCACACTAAACTGAACTGTGGTTCACTCACCCAGTGCAGTAAGGCCAAACATCCACACTGAGATTTGCAATGGGAGAAAGGAAGGCGTTTATGTGCAGGGCACCAAGCAAGGAGTATTGGGAGGCTTATACTTAAGACCCAACCTCTCTGATGGCTTGCAAGTAAGGGTTTTTAAGGGCAAGGATACATTTTAGGAAAACAGAAGTTACAAGAAGAAATCGCAAATCAATACACAGAGGTTACACATCGGTTTGGTCATGAGAAATGAAGGCTTGCAGGTCATAGGTGAATTCAGAGATTTTCTGATTTGTAATTAGCTAAGGAAGAGAAGCTTCATTTAAAATTTGGGGTTCGCAGAAAAGAATGTTAGCTCTTGCTCATGAGTGTGACTTCCTCCAGGAACAAACAATGGCTGTCAGAGTTCAGTTCTCGGTTCCCTTTATCTGAGGTCTGCCTGCCAATGGATCCATTTGGTGAAGTCCAGGTTTCCGAAAAACAACTCAGGGACATATGTTAAGATGTAATCTTTAGTTTCTATAGGGAATCAAGCATCTCTGGACTCTAACATCCTTGGCTATTGTTTTAGGCTACTATTACCTTCTTGCTTATCAAGTGCCTTATTTATTTCTCAGGGTCAGGTAGGTGCCTGGAATTTCCTTTGAAAGAACCCAAGAATGTCCTTTATTTCCATGTTTGGAGGAGCCCACAGGCCCCTAAAAGGGATTCCTGCTTCATCTCACCATTTTGGACTTCCCTCAAGATCTGGGCACAGAGCATTCTGACTTCTGCAGCCCCACCCCACAGCATATCAAATATGCTCCTGCATCCCATGTCACCTATGTCTGCGTAACTTGGTGAGCTAATCTGTAGTGGATTCACTGACATGTAGTTACGTTCTTATAGCCATTTCATAAAATATTCATAAATTCAATTTTGCCATTTTAGAATTCTAGATTCAGCAAATTTCTTTTTTTAAGTCTCAAACAGTTTGCAGGTCCTTTGAAATCTTGCAGGTAGGTCCTGGCTCCATTACTTATGGCTCATAGGTCATACAAGGGTCTGAAAGAGTGAGCACCTTAGAAGCAAACCTCTCCATAGGGTCCACCTTTCCAGACCTTCCTATTCCCAACATGAAATTACCTTCATGCACATCTTTGGGTCTCTCTTCTTTTCAAAATGCCAGGTATCCTCCATTTACTTTTGGGAAATCTGCTCTTGCCCACAGAGATTTGTTTTTATCTTAGGATTTACTTCTTTCATGCCACTGGAATATGTCCCAAGCCTGAGTCATTCAGTCGGCAGCAATCCCTGAGGAAAAAAAAAATCGGCCTTTGTGTGATACTCAGGAGATGCCTGAGGACACCTTGACTCCCACAGCACCAACCAGGGCAGGCCTGGGTCTCTGGTGGAGCTACTCTTTAGGGATCATCATTATGACTAACAGACATGCCAGATTCCTCTGGCTAGTCTCCAGTGCAGACACACACACACACACACACACACACACACACACACACACACGCCATTCTTAGTATAGTCAAAGCCCATAGGAGAAAGAAAAATGTTTTCTAATACCTTCTTTCTTTGCAAGAAGGTGTTAGGAATTCAAGGGATGATATGCATAGTGATGTTAGTTTCTTTTCTGCAACTCCTTCCTCCAACTCATGTTCTGTAGGGACTTCTGGAACTAAGAACAGGACCCACAGATGAGCCATAGGATTTTCAGAGCAAGGCTCTGCTTGGAAGGGCCCAGACCAATGTCCACAGCACAGTGGAGGTCTAGTATAAAGAATGTGAAGTTTGTAGCATCTCTTGATCCTGCTATTCCTACATGCTTGCTTAAGCCGTTCGTCCTCTAGATGAACTGTTCTTTGAAGGAAACCTGCCTAATGTCCGCCTGCTCAAGAAGGTGGACCTGAGCTCTGTTCCCTTTGCAACCTTCCTGGAGTCTTATTGCTATCTAGATGAACTCAAAGCAAGATGCTGCCACCCCCATGACTTTGATCATTGTAAGCTGGCAATCCTCTTGGGAGACTGCTCCTAGCTTGGACTGACCTGAGTCTTCGCATGCCTTGAACAATGAATTTGCATCCTGGTTATGTTCCCCGTGGGGGCCAGCCCTGTCCTTGGAGTGGCCCCTCTAATCATGTTGCTCAGGCTTGTCCCTTCCTGGGCCCCAGAACACCTCCAATGCCAAACTTGTAGGTGAGAACAGGATGTTGCATGCCAACCAGGTGTGCGTGACTAGCTCTGGGCGAGTCTGTTCTAGTAATGCTAGGCACCACCTCTCACTGCGACAGCCTAGTTTCTACACAGGTCTTGCTCTGGGACCACCCTCAGCAGTGTGATTAGCAGGCAGGGCCAGTGTGACCCTCCCTTTCTGGGCCTCAGTTGAGAAACCTGAAGCTCAGGAGAGGAGTCACTCCCCTGGCTGATGGGTGGCTGGGCGGGAAGCAGATACCAGGCTTTCTGACTGCAGCTCTAGTACCTCACCACGTACTGGCTAGAGTTACACTTCTCAGATCTTAATTTCCTAAAGGCAAGTAACAGTTTGAATGTTGTTATATTGTGATGTATAATAAGAAATATATATGTTTGTCTTTGTTTCCTGGCCAGAGCTCCTGAAACCATAAGTGGTGGAAGCGATAAAGGTGAACAGAGAATCTTTTGTTTTTCAAAACAGATCCGTTTCCATCACATTTAAGTTTATGTAAAGGACATGTAAAGTCTCTAAGGATGAGGGCTGGTTGCCAGGGAACCAAACCCTTGCAATTAGAGGGAAGAAAGGAGAGAGTGATTGAAGATTGATTTGATCACTAGTGGGCAACAATCTAATCAATCATGCCTACTATGTAAGGAAGCCTACATAAAAACTCAAAAAGGCGGGGTTCAGAGAGCTTTCAGGTTGCTGAAGGTGTGGAGGGTGGGGCACCCAGAGATGGCAGATGGGGCTCCATGGCCTTACCCCCATATCTTGTTCTTTGTACTTTTTCCTCTGGCTATTCATCTGTGTTGTTTGCAATATCCTTTGTGATAAACCAAACCTAGTAACTAAACTGTTTTCTTCAGTTCTGTGAGTCATTCTAGCAAATGACTGACTCCAAGAAAGAGGGTGTGTGAACCTCTGATTTTTGCCAAGTCAGACAGAAGTTGTGGGTAACCTGGGAACCTACTATTTGCAATTGGTGTCTGAAGTGGAGGCAGTCTTGTAGGACTGAGCCCTTAACCTGTGGGGTCCATGCTAACTCAGAATTCAATTCAGAATGGAATTGAATTGTAGGATACCCAGCTGGTGTTAGAGAATAGGTCCATGTGAAATAAAATCCCCACACATCATGGACATAACAGACAACGTCAATGATGAGGAATCCAGCAAGTTCGGGATAGAGAATTGGCAGGGGGTCTCCAGGGGTCTCTCCACGTTATCTTCAACGTGTTGCTATAACTTTTCTGAGAGGGAGAGGCAGACTGGTGGAGATGAAGAGAAAATCCTGGAAGTTCAGGTAAAAGTTGACATAGGGTGTAGTTGATTCATATTCACTGTGTGCTTAAAATGGTTAAATATTAATTTGGGTTCTTACATATTAAAGGGCAAAATTCAGAGCAAGGGAGAGGTAGACAGGGCCTGTGAAAAGCAGTGGTTAGTTTAGGGAAAATAGCTAGGAGCCCTGTGATTTGGAGCGTGAAAACTCTTTATTACTGTTGTTACTTTAACTGGTTCCAGGATGGCCTGCCTGCTTCGTGCATTTCAGAGAATTTCCGCAGGGGTTTTCTTCTTAGCACTTTGGGGCATGGTTGTAGGTGACAAGCTGCTGGTGATCCCTCAGGATGGAAGCCACTGGCTTAGTATGAAGGATATAGTTGAAGTTCTCAGTGACCGGGGGCATGACATTGTAGTGGTGGTGCCTGAAGTCAATTTGCTTTTGAAAGAATCCAAATACTACACAAGAAAAATCTATCCAGTGCCGTATGACCAAGAAGAGATGAAGAACCGTTACCAATTGTTTGGAAACAATCACTTTGCTGAGCGATCATTCCTGACTGCTCCTCAGACAGAGTACAGGAATAACATGGTCGTTATTGGCATGTACTTCATCAACTGCCAGAGCCTCCTGCAGGACGTGGACACCCTGAACTTCCTCAAGGAGAGCAAGTTTGATGCTCTTTTCACAGACCCAGCCTTACCCTGTGGGGTGATCCTGGCTGAGTATTTGGGCCTACCCTCCGTGTACCTCTTCAGGGGTTTTCCGTGTTCCCTGGAGCATACATTCAGCAGAAGCCCAAACCCTGTGTCCTATATTCCCAGGTGCTACACAAAGTTTTCAGACCACATGACTTTTCCCCAACGAGTGGCCAACTTCCTCGTTAATTTGTTGGAGCCCTATCTATTTTATTGTCTGTTTTCAAAGTACGACGAACTCGCATCAGCTGTCCTCAAGAGAGATGTGGATGTAATCACCTTGTATCAGAAGGTCTCTGTTTGGCTGTTAAGATATGACTTTGTACTTGAGTATCCTAGGCCAGTCATGCCCAACATGGTCTTCATTGGAGGTACCAACTGTAAGAAGAGGAAAGACCTGTCTGAGGTTGGTGGGTTTATTTCTTTTGGGCTGCCTTGTTTCTTCCAGGCTCTGTTCTCCCTCACTCATTTGGATCCTTGAGCCAACTGTCCCTTGGAGGATTTCCTGGAGTAACTGTAGTGGGAAAGTGATACCCGGCTCGGAGCAGCGGGGACACATAGGAGACCTGAGGCTGAAGTGGTACATAGGCATTTGGATGAAGACAGGGCTCATGCTTGGCAATAGTAGATTTGCTTAGTTAGGTAATCTGGGGACAGTCACATAATCATTGAATGAGCCTTAGAAATGTCCCAGTTCAAACAGAGGTGAAGGCTTGACTAAGGGAACAGGTCCAGATTAAAATCAATTTTCCCAACTCTGTCGCATGCTTTGTCTCTGGACCTTAAGCCAAGGACCAGCAAACTACAGCCTGTGAGCCTAGTCTCCCCAAAGGCCTGTTTTTTGTTTGTTTGTTTGTTTTTTGTTTCCTTTTATGTTGAGACCTGTTTGTTTCTTTGTTTCTGAGACGGAGGCTTGCTCCGCCCAGGCTGGAGTGCAGTGGCGCAATCTCGGCTCACTGCAGGCTCCGCCCCTGGGTTCACGCCATTCTCCTGCCTCAGCCTCCTGAGTAGCTGGGACTACAGGTGCCCGCCATCTTGTCTGGCTAATTTTTTGTGGTTTTTTTTTTTTTTGAGACGGAGTCTGGCTCTGTCGCCCAGGCTGGAGTGCAGTGGCTGGGTCTCAGCTCACTGCAAGCTCCGCCTCCCGGGTTTACGCCATTCTCCTGCCTCAGCCTCCCGAGTAGCTGGGACTACAGGCGCCCGCCACCTCGCCCGGCTAGTTTTTTGTATTTTTTAGTAGAGATGGGGTTTCACCGGGTTAGCCAGGATGGTCTCGATCTCCTGACCTCGTGATCCGCCCGTCTCGGCCTCCCAAAGTGCTGGGATTACAGGCTTGAGCCACCGCGCCCGGCCATTTTTTGTGTTTTTAGTAGAGACGGGGTTTCACCATGTTAGCCAGGATGGTCTCGATATCCTGATCTCGTGATCCGCCTACCTCGGCCTCCCAAAGTGTTGGGATTACAGGCGTGAGCCACAGCGCCTGGCCGAGACCTGTTTTTATATGGCCCAGAGCTAAGAATGGTTTTTATAGTTTTAAAACAATTTAACAATGAAGAATATGTGCCATGGACGTATTTGGTCTGCGAAGTCTACACATTTACTATCTGGCCTTTTCAGCAAAAGGGGGATGGCCTCTGACCTAAGGCAAGTGTTTACGGATGGCCTCCTGACATGTAGGAAAAGGGCCCAGAGTTACTTTGGAAAATAAAAATCTGTGAGTTTTAAATTTTAATGTAAATATTTACACATTTGAAAGGCTTCAGGCAACTCCCTCTATCTTTTATGCCAGATTTTCTTTTCCAGTTCCTCTTTTTATCAGAGAGAAAGCCTCAAACAGGTCCCAAAGACCCTTATCTCTCTTCTTTACACCTGCTGATTTCTCTGTTAACAAATTGAACAGTTGGCAGTAGCCACTGTGAAAAGGCAAGGGTGAGGAGATGGGGATAACTGAACTGGTTCCAGGGAGTCTGGGGCATGAAATAAAAACTTAGAATGTCAGGAATCTTTTTATTGGGACATAATATAGTTGTACACATTTTGGGGGTTCATGTGATATTTTGATACATGTATACAATGTGCAATGATCAAATCAGGGTAATTAAGATATCCATCACCTTGAACATTTATTCCTTCCTTATGTTGGGAACATTCCCATTCTTCATTTCTAGCTATTTTGAACTGCAGAATACATTCTTGTTAACTGTAGTCACCCTACTGTGCTGTCGCACTTTGGACTTATTCTATCTAAGAGTATTTTTGTGCCCATTAACCAACACTTTTTCTTTTCTTTTCTTTTCTTTTGAGACAGAGTTTCACTCTGTCACCCAGGCTGGAGTGCAGTAGTGCGATCTCGGCTCACTGCAACCTCCACCTCCCCTGTTCAAGCGATTCTCCTGCCTCAGCCTCCTGAGTAGTTGGGACTATAGGCGTGTGCCACCACGCCCAGCTAATTTTTGTATTTTAGTACAGATGGAGTTTCACCATGTTGGCCAGGATGGTCTCGATCTCTTGACCTTGTGATCCACCTACCTCAGCTTCCCAAAGTGCTGGGGTTACAGGCATGAGCTACCGTGCCCGGCATTCTTCTTCTTCTTCTTCTTTTTTTTTTTTTTTTGATCAATGTTCTTTATTGGCCCTTTAGATGTTTTTCTCTTTTCTGTCAAAGTTTTTGGAGTATTACAAATTTTATTTTATCTTATTTCTTTTTTCTTTTTCTTTTTTAAATTTTAACCAACCATTTTCCCCCCTACTTTCCTACTTACCCTTTCCACTTTCTAGTAATTACCAGTGAACTCTCTACCTCCATGAGATCCACTTTTTTAGCTCCCACATATAAATGAGAACATGTGGTATTTGTCTTTCTGTGCCTGGATTATTTCACTTAACACAATGACTTCCAGTTACATTCATGTTGCTGCACATGACAGGTCTTCATTCTTTGTTATGGCTGAATAATTTTCCATTGTGCATATGTACTGTCTGTGAGTGGAAAACAACACCAACAAAAAACTCAAAGGGTTTTTCCTGTTTTCTCACTCAACAACAAACAACACAGAAGACTTCTGTGAACCAATGTGTGGGTTTTTTTTTTTTTTTTCTCCATACACCAAGCAAGCAGGCAATTCTGCCAGATACCAGCTGGGTGTCCTCTAATTCAGTTCTGACAGTGTCCACCTGAAGATAGCATCAGGTCCCACAGAGATAGGGCTCTATCTTCAAATTTACATGTCTTCAAATTTACATTTGAAGAATATAAATTAGTACAGCCACTATGAAGAACAGTATGGAGATTCTAAAAAACAAAAACAAAACAAAACAAAAAACAGAACTAGAACTGCCCCAATATATCCCATTGCTGGGTATATATCCAAAATAAAAAAAAATACGTTGAAGAGATATCTGCACTCCCATGTTTATTATAGCACTGTTCACAATAGCCAAAATATGGAGTCAACCTAAGCACACATCAACTAATGAATGAATAAAGAAAACATAGGACTGTAATATTGTGAAATATATATTTGGTCTTCATCCTCATTTCCTTGTACAGATTTTTCCCTTCCTTAGTTAAATTTGTTCCTAGGTATTATATATTCTTTGTAGCTTTTGTAAATGGCGTTGATTTCCTTTTCAGTTTTTTCTCTGTTGGCATTTATAAATGCTACTGATTTTCGTAAGTAGATCTTGTATCCTGCAACTTTACTGAATTTCCTTGTCAGTTCTAACAGCTTTTTGGTGGAGTGTTTAAATTTTTCTAAATATATTATGTCATCTGAGAAGAAGAATAATTTGACTTCTTCCTTTCCAACTTGGATGCCCTTTATTTCTTTGTCTCTCTTAATTGCTTTGGATAGGACTTCCAGTACTATGAAGAATAACAGTGGTGACAGTCAGCATCTTTGTCTTATTCCAGATTTTAGAGGAACAGTTTTCAGTTTTACCCTTTTCAGTATGATGTTAGCTATGGGTTTATTATATATGGCCTTTATTGTTTTGAGGTATGTTCCTTCTGTAGCCAGTTTATTGAGAGTGTTTATCATAAAGGGATGTTGAATTTTGTTGAATGTTTTTTCAGCATCTACAATGATCGTATGAGTTTTGTCCTAATTCTGTCAGTGTATTAATATCAATATATCAATACATGTATCACATTTATTGAGTTGTATATGTTTTTTTTTTTTTTTTTTTTTTTTTTTTTTTTTTTTTTTTTTTTTTTTGAGACGGAGTCTTGCTCTGTCGCGAGTTGTATATGTTGAATCATCCTTGCATCCTGGGATGAGTCCCACTTGATCGTGATTAATTATCTTAACGTGTTATTGGATTTGGTTTGCCGGTATTTTGTTGAGATTTTTGCATCTATGTTCATCAGAGATATTGGCCTGCAGTTTTCTTTTTTTGTTGTGCCCTTGTCTGGTTTTGGTATCAGGGTAACACTGGGCTTATAGGATGAGTTTGGAAGTATTCTCTCCTCTTCATTTTTCTGTAATAGTTTGAGTAGAATTGGTATTAGTTCTTTGAAAAATGGTTGGTAGAATTCAGCAGTGAATCCATCCGGTCCTGGGCTTTTTTGAATGAGAGACTTTTTATTACTGCTTCAATCTTATTACTTATATTGGTTTGTTGAGGTTTTCTATTTCTTCTTTGTTCAATCTTGGTAGGTTGTATGTGTTCAGAAATGTATCCATTTCCTCTAGGTTTTCTAATTTGTTGGCACATAGTAGTTCACAATAGTCTCTAATGATCCTTTGTATTTCTGTGGGGTCAGTTGCTATGTTTCCTTTTTCATTTCTGATTTTATCTTAGTGTTTTCTCTTTTTCTTAGTCTAGTTCAAAGTTTGCCAATTTTGTTTATGTTTATTTATTTATTTATTTATTTATTATACTTTAAGTTCTAGGGTACATGTGCACAACGTGCAGGTTTGTTACATATGTATACATGTGCCATGTTGGTGTGCTGCACCCATTAACTCATCATTTACATTAGGTATATCTCCTAATGCTATCCCTCCCCGCCGCCGCCACAATAGGACCCGGTGTGTGATGTTCCCCTTCCTGTGTCCAAGTGATCTCATTGTTCAATTTCCACCTATGAGTGAGAACATGCAGTATTTGGTTTTCTGTTCTTGTGATAATTTGCTCAGAATGATGGTTTCCAGCTGCATCCATGTCCCTACAAAGAACATTAACTCATCCTTTTTTATGGCTACATAGTATTCCATGGTGTATATGTGCCACATTTTCTTAATCCAGTCTGTCACTTTTGCCAAATTTGTTTATCTTTTTTTTTTATAAACAACTTTTTGTTTCATTGGTCTTTTGCATTGTTTATTTAGTCTCAATTTAATTTGATTCTTCCCTGATCTTTATTATTTCTTTCCTTCTATAAATTTTGAGTTGGTATATGTTTGCTTTTTTAGTTCCTTGAGGTACATTGTTAGGTTGTTTATTTGAAATCTTTCTACTTTTTGGATGTAGGCATTTATTGTTAAAAACTTCTCTCTTAGTTCTGGTTTTGCTGTAGCCCATAGATTTTGATATATTGTGTTTCCATTTTCATTTGTTTCAAGTAATTTTTAAATTTCCTTTTTAATTTCAGGAAAATCTAAGAAGTTAATAAGCAAAAGTTATGCATTTATTTAATGATTTCATACTATTGGTTGAATCAAAGCTATTTATTCCTTCTCCTTGAAGTCTGGGGTATTGGAAAAAAGTAAATGAAAGTTATTTATTCTTGTTAATAGTTGGCATAAGAGAGAAAAAATATCATTTCTGCACCTTGGTATCAATCATCTTATTTTTTCAAAAAGTTGTACTCAGTTATATTGAGAAACTGAGCTATAGTGAATGTACGTTTTGAGCCCTGTGACCCTATATCTGGTGCTTGACCTCGTTTGTATCTCAACTGTATTCCCAGCATGTCCTCCTAGAGAACATTCTGTATTATGATATGTAATTATCAACATGCACTTTTAATTATTAGGAATTAAATTAAAGTGATCAGAATAGAATTTCTTTTGTCCATAGTCAAACCATTTCAACACTATGAAAAAAAGTGTGTCTTTGGACAGATGGACATGTCTGGAACCAGATAGAAGTGTCGGTTGCAAAACATGAATGTGCTAAATGCCATGAAATTGTTCACTTTAACATGGTTAATTTTATGTGACTTTGTTGCAATAAATTATTTAAGACAAGAAGATATATCACAGATCATAGAAAATGAAGCCCTGATTATAGCTTAAAAATGTACTCTTCATTAGGCAAATCACATAATCAGGCAATACATAAAGTAAACACAATACAAGTGGCCAAGAAAACTTTAAGAACATGCTTAATTTCAGAAATAATCCAAGAAATTCAGATTAATAAACTGTGGAATTCAATTTCACCTATCAGATTAGTAAGCATGCTTTATAGATAACTATTGACCCAACTATAAAACAAATACATTTCTGAAAAAATTGTGCAAAGCCCTTTTTTTTTTTTTTTTTTTGAGGCGGAGTCTTGCTCTGTTGCCCACGCTGGAGTGCAGTGGTGCGATCTTGGCTCACTGCAAGCTCTGTCTCCCGGGTTCACGCCATTCTCCTGCCTCAGCCTCCTGAGTAGCTGGGACTATAGGTGCCCATCACCACGCCCAGATAATTTTTTTGTATTTTTTTTAGTAGGGATGGGGTTTCACCGTGTTAGCCAGGATGGTCTCGATCTCCTTGAAAACCATAGGTTGGTGACCAGTTTTTACATAATGCTATGATTCACAAAGAAAGAGTGTCCTTTCTCATGGTAACCTCTGGGCTCCCAGCCTCGCCTTGTGGAAGAGTAAAGCAGGATCACTTCCCTCTCATTTCCATGTTGGTGTGACTTTGCGACTTTGACCAAAGCTTTACCTGCCTCCTCTGCCCAAGGAGGGACGTGGCCATCTCAGAGGGCTGCTTGGTTTCTGTCCAAGCTGGCCCTCAGAGAAGCGGAGATTCCTGCTGTGAGAACATCAGAGGCTGAGCCACCAGGCAGTCCCAGATGTCCTGAAACAACTTATCCCAGCCCTGCCCAGGGCCTCCTCTCCAGCCCTGTGCACGTTATGACTTGCCCCAAGACAGTTCAGCTCATGCCAGATTCTCGCAGGTGCCTTGCAACCTTTCTGTCTGTCTCTCTGGTCCTCACTTCTTCCCCAGAATCTCATGCTGTTGCATGAAAAAAAATAAATAAATAAAATAAAATAAATAAATAAGTAAATAAAGAACCTTTGTTTTTAGGCCTTTCTCCTCTTCCTGTAGGGACTTGAATCCAGGCCAGATGCTGGGACACTCTTATGCTGTCCTTTTTGCTATTTTGTTCAGTTTCATCCATCCCAGGGATAACCTCTTTTCCTATTGTTATGGCCAGGTTTCAAAGATCTCAATTTTAGAAGAGAATTTAACTTTGCATTTCATTATGAGAAGGGTCATTGGAGTGTTTTCGCTAGAACAAAGAAGGTCAGAGGTAAATCCTAGTCTGTTTTCCTTGTAATACAAAGAACTGTTCAAGCCTTCAGAAGGACAGGGCCATTCAGACCATAGAGCCAGGTCATGGCCAGAGCTCTGGCTCTGGGACATCCTCTCTCCCCAGCCTGGTCTATGGAAAGGAATAGAATGCAGGCCCAGGCCTAGAGCCTAGCTAGGCCTGAATACAGGCTGAGACTTTCTCGCCGACAGGTAATAAAAACAATGAATGTGGTTTTCTTGCAGCATTTTTTACGGAGCATTTTCCCAGAAAACTAGACCCCAGTTCCTCAGGACTAGTTCTGTTCCCAAGTTTCCTCCTCTCGTGCTCTGGGTTCATCTAAATGGTAGTTCTCAAACGGGACTAATTTTTCCCCTAGGACGGATATGTCTGAAGACATTTTTGGTGTTGCAACTGGAGAGGCGAAACAGTCAGTAGGATGTAGGTAGAGGCCAGGGATGCTGTTGAAAGTTGTACAATGTGTGGAAAAATACCCACCCCCCAACTCCTAACAAAGAATTACTCTGGCTCAAAATGTCACGAGTGCTGAAATTGAGAAACTCTGATCTAAATCAATTCCAAGTGAATCCAATGGTGTCTATGCAGCAGGGCCCCCGCCTGGAGGTGTGGAGGACAGCAAGGATCCTGTGCCCACCCTCTGAGCTGTTTGTCTCCCTATAGGGGTCTTTGCAAGGAATGCTCATTCAGGGTGAAATCTCAGCCTTTCTTGTTTGAGCTGTGGGTTCATTCTAGGCAAGTCAGTGGAATAAAAGCCCCGAAATGCCAAGTCATTCCTTTTATTTTTTCTTTTTGAGATGGAGTCTCACTCTGTCACCCAGGCTGGAGTGCAGTGGCATGATCCCAGGTCACTGCAAGCTCTGCCTCCCAGTTTCATGCCATTCTCCTGCCTCAGCCTCCTGAGTAGCTGGGACTACAGGCACGCACTGCAACACCTGGCTAGTTTTTTGTATTTTTCAAGTAAAGACAGGGTTTCACTGTGTTAGCCAGGATGGTCTCGATCTCCTGACCTCGTGATCCCCCCGCCTCGGCCTCCCAAAGTGCTGGGATTACAGGCGTGAGCCACTGCGCCCGGCCCCAAAATGCCAAGTCATTCTTAATAGGCACTTTTTAAAATACATGACTTAGGCCAATGTCTACAACGGCTTTAAAATTCTGCCTCTCTTTCAAAACGCTGTGTTTATCTTTATGACTGATTACCTGGGGCATTTCCAGGCATGTGGAACATTTTGGCAGCAGTTTTTCTGTTAACAGATAATTATCTAAAGAGTAGCTGAATGCTAGAATGATTCAGTTAAAAAAAGTATTCAACATGAGTACATAAAAGCCTAGAACGTTGACTGATTAGTAATTTAGATAACTCTAGGAGAATGACAATAAGGGGTTATGAAAATATAACTTTATTATGATGCAATTCACATACATACAATTCAGTCATTTTAATGGTTTTTAGTGTAGTCACAGATTTGTACAACCATTATCATAGTCAACTTTAGAACATTTTCAGTCACTCCCAAAAGATACCTTATATCTATTATTACTCACTCTTCTTTCTCTCCTTCTTCTAGCCCCTGGCAGCCATTAATCAACTTTCTGTCCTTATGAATTTGCCTATTTCTATGGATTCCATTCACAAAATACATGAGTAGCTTTTTCCCTTTAGCATAAAGGTTTCAAGGTTCATTCATGTTGTGGAATAACTTTATATTGCCAAATAATATTCTGTTCTATGCATATACCACACTTCGTATATCTACTTGTAAATTGATGGACATTTGGGTGGTTTCCACTTTTTTGCTATTATGAATAAAGCTACTGTGGACATATTTGTGTATGATTTTTATTTGTATATGTGTTTTCAGTTCTCTTGGGTATATACTTAGTGGAATTGCTGGGTTGTATGGTAACTGTATACTTAATCTTTTGAGGAACTGCCAGTGTATGTCTTGATTACTGTAGCTTTTTTTTTTTTTTTTTTTAAGTAGAGACAGGATTTTGCTGTGTTGGCCAGGCTGGTCTCAAACTCCTGACCTCAGGTGATCCACCCACCTCGAGCTCCCAAAGTGCTGGGATTTCAGGTGTGCGCCACTGCCCCCAGCCTTGATTACTGTAGCTTTATAGTAAGTTTGAAATTGGGAATTACAAATCCTCTAAATTTGTTATTCCTTTTTAATATTGTTTTGGCCATACTGGGTACCTTGAATTTCCATATGAATGTTAGGGCCAGTTTGTCAATTTCTGCAAAAAATTCCAGCTGAAATTTTGATGGAAATTGTGTTGAATCTATAGATCAATTTGTGGGTTATTGCCAACTTAACAAGATTAAATCTTCTAATTCATGAACATGGGATGTCTTTCATTTTACTTAGGTCTTCTTTAATGTCTTTCAACATTAGTTTTTACTTTTCAGTGTAAAGTGCCACACTTAAAAAAATTAAATCTATTCCTAAATATTTTATTCTTTTTAGATGCTATTTTAAATAGAATTATTTTATTAATTCTAATTTTGTGTTGTTCATTTCTAGTGTCTAGAAATACAATTGAGTTTTGTATATTGATCTTGTATTTTAACACTTCTGAACTTGTTTATTTGTTCTAATAGTTTTTTTTCATGAATTTCTTAGGATTGTCTACATACAAGATCATATCATCTACAAATAAAGATAGCTTTATTTCTTCCTTTCTAATAAGGATGACATTTATTTCTTTTGCTTATCTAATTACCCTGGCTAGAACCTCTAGTATGGTATTGAATAGAAGTGGAAAGAGAAGATTCTTATCTTGTTCCTGATCTTAGGTGGGGAACATTCAGTCTTTTAGCACATTAGGTGTTAACTGGAGATTTTTTGAGTAGATGCCCCCCACATCATCAGATTGAGGAAATGTGCATCTATTCCTAGCTCATTGAGTATTCTTATCATATTTGAGGTGTATGGTTTTGTCAAATGCTTTTTCTGTGTCTATTGAAATGAACATGGTTTTCTTCTTGGTCCCCTATTCTAGTGATATGTGTTAATTGATTTTCAGGTGCTAAATGAACCTTGTATTCCTAGAATAATCCCACTTGATCATGTTATATAATCCTTTTACATGTTACTGAATTTGGTTTGACAGCATTTTATTGAGGACTTTTGCATCATATCCATAAGAGATATTAGACGGTTTATTTTCTTGCAAAGTCTTGGTCTGTGTTTGCTATCTGAACATTACTGGCCTTGTAGAATAAGCTGGGGAATGTTCCCTCCTTTTCTGTTTTTTGGGAACAGTCTGTCAAGAATTAGTATTCATTTGTTACATATTTGATAGAATTCACTAGTGAAACTGTCTGGGCCTAGGCTTTTCTTGCAGGAGGTTTTTAAATTACTAATTTAATCTTTTTACCTGTTATGGCTTTATTTAGATTTTGTATTTCTTTTTGATTCAATCTCAGTAGTTTATTTCTTTCTAAGAATTTGTCCATTTTATCTAAGTTATCTAATTGCTTAGCATAAAATGGTCCAGAGTGTTCCCTTATAATACTTTTTGTTTCTGTAAGGTTGGTAGTAATGTTCCCTCTTTCATTTCATATTTTTAGCAATTTGAGTCTTCTCTCTTTTTTCTTTGTTGATCTAACTGATGGTTTATCCATTTTGTCTATATTTTCAAATAAACAACTTTGGTTTTTTGATTTTTCTTGATTACTTCTCTATTTCTCTGTCATTAATTTCACCTCTATTCTTTATTATTTTCTGCCTTCTTGTGTTGTGTTTAGTTTCCTGGTAGAGTGACACTTATCATTACACAATTTCCCTCTTTATGGCTAGTAATATTTTTTGTTTTAAGGTCTACATTATCTTGCTTCATGATACTGTGTCATTAAAAAATAGTTGATTTTATCTGATATTAGTATAACCAGTCTGCATTTCTTTTGGTTGCTATTTCATGATATATTATTTTTCCACCATTTTACTTTGTAAAATTTATGTTTTAAATATAATTTTTTTTTGTTTTTAAATCTCAAATGTGCTTCTACAGACAAGATATTATTAGGCCTTGTTTTTATCCAGTCTGACAATCTCTGTCTTTTAATTGAGTTGTTTAATCTATTCACATTTAATTCTGTTATTGATGTAGAGGATTTCATGTCTACTATCATTTTTTTTCTTTTTTCTTTTTTTTATTTTGAGACAAAATCTCACTCTATCACCCACGCTGGAGTGCAGTGGTACGATCTTGACCCACTGCAAACTCCGCCTCCTGGGTTCAAGCGATTCTCCCACCTCAGCTGCCTGAGGAGCTGGAACTACAGGTGTGTGCCATCATGCCTGGCTAATTTTTGTATTTTTTGTAGAGACAGAGTTTTGCCACATTAGTCAGTCTGGTCTCAAACTCCTGACCTCAAGTGATCCATCCGCCTCAGCCTTTCAAAGTGCTGGGATTACAGGTGTGAGCCACTGTGCCTGGCCCCATTTTACTTTTTATGTTCTGTATCTCTCATGTATTTATTTGTTCCTCTGTTTTGCTTTTATTGCTTTTTTTTTTTTTTGCATTGAGTAAATATTTTCTAGTGCAACATGTAAAATCCTTTAATATTTTTCTTTCCACTATTTAAAAAAGTTGTGTTCTGAGTGGTTGTTCTAGGGCTTAGCACATAAATTTTAACTTACCAGTATCTACTTCAGATTTATACCACTTAATTCTAGTTAAATACTGAAATGGCATTCCTATATAGCTCTATTTCCTTTCTCCCCTTTTTATGATATTATTGTTGTACATGGTACATCTATATATGTTACAAACTAAACAATACATGGTGATATTACTTTATATAAATGCACATGCTTTCAAGAATCAGAAGAAAGAAGAGCAAGTATGTATTTATAGAGTTTGTTATATTAACCTTTTTACTGATCATTTTTGGTTCTCTTCCTTTGTTCTTATGGATCTGAGTTACCTTATGGTGTCATTTCTAAGCCCAGTTTACCTTTGCTCCCAACTGCCTCCCTTGTGCTGTTACTATCAAATATATTACACTTCCATATGTTATACTCTCAACAACATAATTGTATATATGTATATTGCTTTTTAGGATTGCTTTTAAAATCAGTTAAAAGAATAGGGCTGGGCACGGTGGCTCACGCCTGTAATCCCAGCACTTTGGAAGGCCAAGGTGGGCGGATCACCTGAGACCAGCCTGGATCAAGACCAGCCTGGCCAACACGGTGAAACCCCATCTCCACTTAAAATACAGAAATTAGCCAGGTGTGGTGGCAGGCGCCTGTAATCCTAGCTACTCGGGAAGCTGAGGCAGGAGAATTGCTTGAACCTGGGAAGCGGAGATTGCAGTGAGCCAAGATTGTGCCATTGCACACCAGCCTGGGGAACAAGAGTGAGAGAGACTTCGTCTGGGAAAAAAAAAAAGAATAAAAGGAAAGTATGCATTGGTACTGCCTTTTATAACTACATGATTACTATTATCGGTGCTTTTTTTCTGTATGAATTCAGATTATTCTATGGGGTCACTTGCTTTCAACATAAAGAACTTCCTTTAGTATTTCTTGTAAGTTGAGTTTTCCAGCAACACATTCTCTCATTTTTTGTCTTATTACATGGGGTTTTGCTTTTATTTTGTTTGTGCTTTTAAAATGATACTCATCAGAGACTTGTCTTCAGAGGTGGCTCATAATTTATCCTTCAAAATTGCACATATTTTTTAGCAGACACCAATGAGGCAAATTTAATGGTAATAAATACCTTTTTAAGAATCAGGGTGGGGAGATTACCTTCAGCTGTAAAGAGCAGCTGGTGATGTTGCTTGTGGGAAGAGACAGAAATGGTTTGTGGGTCTGGGAAAGGCTCTGAAGAAAGAGGAAACTGAGTTCACAGTTCTAGGAAGTTGAAGGTCTTCTCACAAATTATAGTTGTGAGATAATATTCATAACCACTGTTTCAAACTGGTATATTGGTATCTTTTAATGCCCTGAGCAGGTAGGTCGCTAACAGATCAGCTGCATACTTTGAGTGTCTTAGTGCAAAATGCCCTTTGTTCAAAAATTAGTAAGAATTTCAGGCCGAGCACAGTGGCTGAAGCTGAAGTGGGAAGCTGAGGCAGGCAGATCACTTGAGGCCAGGAACTCAAGACTGCCCTGGCCAAAACAGTGATACTCCTTCTCTACTAAAAAGACAAAAAATTAGCTGGGTGTGGAGGTGCATGGCTGTGGTTCCAGCTACTCAGGAGGCTGAGGTGTGAGAATCACTTGCACTTGGAACTGGGAGGCAGAGGTTGCAGTGAGCCAAGATCACGCCACTGCACGCCAGCCTGGGTGACAGAGTTAGACTGTCTCAAAAAAAAAAAAAAAGAATTTCAGGACACTGACAGCAAAGTATTAAACAAAGCATGAGAGCCTTCTAAATGTGGAATGTGATGTGTCTGCCCGGGCTGCTCCTCCACAGAAGTGGCCCTGGCAGGGGCAAATGGGGAGTTGGGAGAGTGAGAGAACCAGGGCAGCTGGATTGCACAACCTCAGGGGTGGGGCCAGTGCCAGGTACTATGTAGATAGTGCCTTCTGGAACTGTTCAAGCTGGTGACCCTGAAAAAACATTCTTCTAATTTAGGCCATTGTATAAAAGCAGAGGCCAAGTATATTTACCCTCAAACTTCACGTGGTCTTTCAGCCACAGACTTAGAGCAAATGACCACTGAGGTTTCACCATAGGCTGGGTACATGAGGGTGTCTAGGCTGGCATGTTGCTGAGGATTTTACAGTGGCTTAGAAACATAGCTTTTTTCCTAGGTGTTTCTCAAACCTCAGGGTAGGAGTGGAGTTGGGAGGTGGACCTAAGTATGTGATAAGAAGACTAGAGGAATCAGTGTTTCTACTGTGTCTGTGCCCCATCCCTGTGGATCTGTTTTCTACTCCCCACCCCACTCCTCCTTGTCACCGGAAAGTCATGGAATTCTGGAATCTCAGGGTTGACGGTGACTGTGAAGCAGAGTGCCATGCACTGGCATCCATCTCTAGGAGAGAAATACCATGCACCCTGCACCTGGGTTGGGTTGCCAATTCCAGGGCAGGACTCTAAACACCTCGGCAGTCTCTACTAAGATTCCTAGACCTGGCACTTCCCAGCTCTGGTCGGAGGCATTTTACAATCCTAGCTGCCAGACAGAGTATGAGTCTGGTGAGATGGAACGCTTGTGCAAGTCAGGCAAAGAAACTTTAATCTTCGCAGATAGGCAGTAAGAATCAACAGGAACCTAGGATCCATGTCAGCCAGCCCCCAAGGTAGAGGAAGCTGCCCAGGTGGACAAAGTCCCATCTGCATGTGCTCCACTTTGCACGGCAGCTGAGGGCCCCCCAAAATGCTCTGCATTAGGTTTTGTACGCCGGAGGTCACTGCAGTTTATCAGCACCCAGACATCCATCCTGGGTGCCTGTCCTCTGTTCTATTCCCTTTCCATCCTTTCTCTGACTTTTGTGATGATTATTTCTTTTGTGTTTTTTTTCATCAACATTTATTTTAAATTCCATAGCACACATGCAGGATGTGCAGGTTTGTTACATAGCTAAACATGTGGCATGGTGGTTTGCTGCACAGATCAGCCTATCACCTAGGTATTAAGCCCAGCATCCATGAGCTATTCTTTTTGATGTTCTCCCTCCTCCTCCAGCTATTTCTTTGCTTTTCTTTACAATTTTGCCACCTAAATTTGCATCTCTAAATAATATAGATGATTTTACCTGTTTCGGTACTCAATATAAATAGAATTTTCTTTTTTCTTTTTTTGTCTTGCTTTTTTTTTTTTGGTTCAACCTTATGTCTGAGAGATTCATGATGTGTGTTCTTACAAGTTGTAGTTTGTGGATTGTCAGTACTGAATATATCCCATTGTATGAATACACTACAATTTTATTTATCCATTCTACTGTTGATGGGCTTTGGGTTGTGTCTATCTTTTCACTGTTGTGACCAATGTGACAACGAACATTCTTTTACATTCTGAAACACATGTGAGTAGGTTTCTAGAGTATATACCTGGGGTGGAGCTGCTGCGTTGGAGAATGTGCATATCATTAATTTAATAAGATATAACTATTTTTCAGAGTAGTTGTACATTTCCCTGATTGCTAAGGCATTAGTTATGTACATGACTGATTATATTGAGGGTTTTAAAATATACTTACTGGTCATTTGGATTTCCTCTTTCGCCCATTCAAATCTATTGCCCACTGGGTTATTTGTCTACTCGAATTATTTATGCATTCTGGATACTAGTTCTTTGGCAGTTACAGGTATTGCAAATATCTTCCCCCACTCTGCATCTTGCTTTTTACTTTTATTCAAACGAATTAGAATAAACATCTTAGTATATGACTCATTGTGCTCCTGTGTGGGAGTTTCCATAGGGGAGATGCCAGAAAAGGGACTTACTGTGTCGTGCACATTTTAAATGTCATTAGGCATTAACAATTTATTCTTCCCCTAGCGATGTATAAGTGTACACTTTCCTTCATATCCTTGCCACATTTATTATCTTCAGACGTTTTGGGTTTTTGGCAATTCAATAGGTGAAAAATATCTCAAGGTTATTTGAATTTGCATTTCCCTTATTAATTTTTCATTTAAACGTCTTTTGTGTGTGTGCGCGTTTTCTTTTATCAGGTCGTTTCACCAATGAAGATAAGAGCTGGTATTTACCTTCTGCATTTAATAGAATTGATGCAACTGGCTGAGCATGGTGGCTCATGCTTATAATCCCAGCACTTTGCGGGGCTGAAGCAGGGGGATAGCTTGAGCCCAGGAGTTTGAGACCAGCCTAGGCAGCATAGTGAGATTCCTTCACTACAAAAAATACAAGCTTCGCTGGGCATCGTAGCGCATGCCTGTAGGCCTAACTACTTGGAATGCTGAGGTGGGAGGAGGATTTGAGCCCAGGAGTTCAAGGTTCCAGTGAGTTATGTTTGCATCATTGCACTCCATCCTGGGCAACAGAGCAAGACCCTGACCAACTCCCCACCACCACCCCCCCCCCCAAAAAAATCAATGCAACCTGTGATCACTTTATTTGGGCAACTTCCCCAAATTCTTGACTCAGTGAATTTGTTGCAGGGCTTTCTTTTTAAAGCTCTTTTATTGGTTCACATACTAGAACAATCTCAGGGGATATCTGGTTAGGTATTGATTGCTACACAGCCAAACTATGTCACCAGAACCCATTTATATGTTTCCATTTCTTGACTCTCTTTCCTTGGCCATGATATCCTTCTCAGTCTCATAATACCCAAGCAGCAGGGGCTTCAGCCTGAGTTCTTTTCCCAGGATTCCTAGTTAAACGTCTTCTGCCTCATTGGCTCTAATGAAGTCACATGCCCATCTCTGAACTAATCATGGTGGTCAAGGGGATGAGACGTGCTGATTGGTTGAGGCCTAGGTCACATGTTCTATCCTGAGCTGGGAGTGGATCTTCACCAGAAGTACTTTTTTTTTTTTTTTTTGAGACGGAGTCTCGCTCTGTCGCCCAGGCTGGAGTGCAGTGGCCGGATCTCAGCTCACTGCAAGCTCCGCCTCCCGGGTTCACGCCATTCTCCTGCCTCAGCCTCCCGAGTAGCTGGGACTACAGGCGCCTGCCACCTCGCCCGGCTAGATTTTTGTGTTTTTTAGTAGAGACGGGGTTTCACTGTGTTAGCCAGGATGGTCTCGATCTCCTGACCTCGTGATCCACCCGTCTCGGCCTCCCAAAGTGCTGGGATTACAGGCTTGAGCCACCGCGCCCGGCCCAGAAGTACATTTGAAAGTCGGGGAGGGGTAGCCGCTGGGATGAGACAGGAAATAACTTGTCCATACTGCGAATTACTCTTCAATTAATGATATTTTCTATTGGGATGTCAGATTTTTCGTTACTAGTTTGTCGTATAAGCCTATTACTATATAGATTTTTCTGTGTGTAATCTAAATTTCTTTTAATAATCTATGGGTTTACACCTAATAAGAATGTCCTCCAGAAAAGATGACCTGCCAACTTTTAAAGCAATCATTTTGGGGCTTGTAAGTATTTAGTATTGGAAGTCTCTGGCTCTTGCTCTCTTTTAGGAATTGTTTTTCCTACTGTGATATATGTAAATATTTATAAATTTAAATTTAAAATTTAAAAAATATACCAGGATGTGAAAGAAACATTATTAAATAGAGGTGTTTTGCTGTGAATGTTTCTTGGAATAGGTAGGACTTTGTATGATAGGTTTTTGTCTTTCGGTCAGCTTGGGAACGTTGTGTTCTTTTTTAATTGAATGATGTGTTTTCAATTGATACTACCAAAAGAAACATTATTGGAGTATTGTTTACATGCAATAAAGTGAGCCATTTTAATTATACATTTCTGAGTTGTAATGATTTTATTTACCTGTGCAACCATCACCACGTTCAAGATATGGACCACTCCATTACCTGGTAACCTCCTTCTGTCCTAAATCAGTCACCCAACACCTCCCCTCACCTTAGGCAACCATGGATGGTTTCTGTTGCTGGACAATAGAATTGTCTTTTCTAGAGTTTCATCTGAATGGAATCATACAATTAAGAATGAAAAGCACACAGGTATACTGTTTCATGTCTGGCCTCTTTGGCTCAGCATAATGTCTCTTTAGATCCTTTCACATTGTTGCATGTACCAATATTTCATTCCTTTTTATTTCTGAGTAGCATTTCACTGTATAGATATATCATCATTTGCTTATACATTTATTTATTGATGGACACATGGGAGGTTTCCAGTTGTTGGCTATTATGAATAAAGCTGCTATGACTATTTGAGTACAAGTGTTTCTGAGGCTTCATTTTCCTTGGGTAAATACTTAAAAGTGGGATTACTGAGTTGTATGGTAGGTTTATGTATGACTTCATAAGAAACAGTCGAACTGTTTCCAAAGCAGTTACACAATTTTACGATCCTAACAGCAAAACATTAGAGCTCTGGCTGCTCTGTATTTCTGCTAAGACTTGCTATTTTTGGTCTTTTACATTTTAGCCATCCTAATAGGTGTGTAGGTGAATATCATTTGGTTTTAATTTGTATTCCTCTTATGACTGATGAGGATCTTTTCACGTGCTTATTGATCATATGCCTGTCTTCTTTTTCAAAGTGTCCTTTAAAATCTTCTGCACACTTTTATTGGGTTGTTTGTCTTCTTATATTTGAGTAGTGAGTTCTTTACATATTCTGGATACAAGTGCTATGTCAGATAGTTGTGTTTGTGTTTACTTCTGGTGTGTGGCGTCCTTTGTTTCATTTTTAAAAAACAGTATCAACGAGCAAAAGTTGTAAATTTTGATTAAGTCAATTTTAGCAAACGTTTTGTGGTCTGTACCCCTTGTGTCCTATCTAAGAATTCTTTGTCTACCAAAAGGTGTGAGGATTTGTTTCTATGTTTTTTAAAAAAATGAAACAGTTTCAGTTTGTAGGTTTGGGTGGAAAGGGGTCTTTAGACCTCTTAGTCTTTGTTTAGGTCTTTGTTTATGTCTCTGAGATTGGCAGAGGTTAATACAATCATTCAGGTCAGGCTTTCGGATGCCTTTTTCTATCTCTGAATTTTTCTGGGGTGACCTCACTGACACCCATGGCTTCAACCACCACGTATGCTGATGGCTCCAAGTTTATCTGTGCAGCCCAGACCCCTCTTCATCTCCAGACCCTGGAAGCTGATGCCTTGGGCAGCTCCTCCTGTTTCCCAGGCACCAGGAATGTGAGCTTCTCCCTCCCCACAGTCCTGCTCTCCCCAGCGCTCCCATGTCTCTGAAGGAACCATCATCTTCCAAGATACATGGGCCTCCCCAGGGTCTAGGAGTCGTAGACGTGGCACTAGAAATTAGATGACATTGCTGTCTAAATAAAACACCACTACATGGAGATAGAACAGGGGAGCCCCTTGAATGTGGCAAGAGCAGCCTCCCAGGCATGTTCCACCCTCAACCCGGGCTCATCAGGAGGGTGCTTAGGAGGCACACAGTTTTAAGGGGGTTGGAGGAATAGTTCCGAGGCTGAGATGTTGCGCCCACAGCTGAGAATCCCTTTCTAGTGCTCTGCGTCCTCACAAATCCCCGGAAATCATCCTCCCCTGGAGAGTTCCCAAAGCCCTTGCAGACCCGCCTTGTCTGTGCTGTCCTGCCTGTGCCCCCTGGTGGACACCTCCATTCACTGCCTGTCCCGTGGGTTCTGTCCAAAGGTGGAATCTGTTATCAATGTGGATTTCTAATGGGGGTAACTTCCTCCCTAAGGGAAGCCTCAGCCTCACCAGCAATGGCAGACACAGCCAGGCATGTAGACACAGAGGAAGTGAGACAGAAAGTGTGGCCAGCCCAGAGAGCCTGCCCACATCATCCTGCAGTGACCAGGACAAGGAGGCCTCAGCAATCTTGCCAAGCAGATGTAGGAGTGACTTTCTCGAGCCTCATGGGCTTCAGACCGTTGTGAGTGCTCAGGGTCTCTCCCTTACAAAGGCACACATTTAATTCTCCATCTTGAAATGTGAACTAGGACCCCCACAAATTATGCAGCCCCCAGAAATTATTCTGTTCTGAAGGAACCATTCTTATCAGAAATTGGTGCTGGATTGACTTGGAGAAAAGCCTGACCACAACCTTCAGGATGAAATAAAGGCCTGGATGAATGGACACTTTAGCAGACTTGCGGAAGATTGGAGCCTTCGGCATTCAGAAGAGGAATGCAGACTGTGCAAGATCTGAGGCCAGGATCCAGCCTCCCAGGTTCAGGGAGCTCCCTGGGTCCTTGCTAAAGTTGTCTTGCCCATGTGTGCTTTAGACAGCAGCACCTTTGTTTCATGGGATAGATGGAGAATTCTCAACAGAGCCTTTGCAAGAATCTGTTCATCACATCTTGAGCTCAGCCTCCCTGTAGCTTTTTTTTTTTATGTTGACAGCCACTTCATAGAGAGTCCTCTGTGATCCTTAAGAGAAATATCCTTGTGCAAAAAAAAAGGCCAAAACCACATAGTGAGCCTCCCCGCTCTCTGTTTAAAGAAAGCTGGCTTAGCAATGTTGTCTGTTTTTTGGATGTATTGTGTTAGCCATACGTGGGAAGAAAGAGTTTTAAGAGTTAGCAAATAGGGTCACACCCAACAGAGAACATGTGGTTGGGGACTAGGGCAATGGTGACTCCTCAGACCCCAGCTGCAGCCTGATAAATGTGGTTAACAGAGAAGGAGGAGGCAGTGACATGAAATGGGTGTTCACAGCCTTGTGTTGGGAATTGGATGAGAAACAAGAGCTTGAACTTGGATGTTCCCCAGAGTGAGCGCAGGGTCAGATGAGTTTTTCAAGATAGGAGTGATTGGTCTTTCCCAGGGTGGGGCCCATAATGAAAGGCAACGATAGATTAAATAATAATAAGTAACTAGAGGAGGGCACCCTGTCTTCAGTTATATGATGATTTGCTAGGTGGCTCAGTGACAAGGTAATTAAGGTGAAGGAAACAAATGTAGCAGGCACAGCGTGGGCTGGACAGTCAGCTGTTGATAGCTTCTGCTGAGATGGCCACAGGACTCCAGGTTCCCCTGCCGCAGCTGGCCACAGGACTGCTGCTTCTCCTCAGTGTCCAGCCCTGGGCTGAGAGTGGGAAGGTGCTGGTGGTGCCCGCTGATGGCAGCCACTGGCTCAGCATGCGGGAAGCTGTGCGGGAGCTCCATGCCAGAGGCCACCAGACGGTGGTCCTCACCCCGGAGGTGAATATGCACATCAAAGAAGAGAACTTTTTCACCCTGACAACCTATGCCATTCCATGGACCCAGGACGAATATGATCACCTTTTGCTGGGCCACATTCAGTCGTCCTTCGAAACAGAACATCTGTTGAGATTTTCTAGAAGAATGGCAATTATGAACAATATGTCTTTGATCATACATAGGTCTTGTGTGGAGTTACTGCATAATGAGGCCCTGATCCGGCACCTGAATGCTACTTCCTTTGATGTGGTTTTAACAGATCCCTTTCACCTCTGCGGGGCGGTGCTGGCTAAGTACCTGTCGATTCCTGCTGTGTTTTTTTTGAGGAGCATTCCATGTGACTTAGACTTTAAGGGCACACAGTGTCCAAATCCTTACTCCTATATTCCTAAGTTCCTAACGGCCAATTCAGACCACATGACATTCCTGCAAAGGGTCAAGAATGTGCTCTACCCTCTGGCCCTGTCCTACATTTGCGATGCTGTTTCTGTTCCTTATGCAAGCCTTGCCTCTGAGCTTTTTCAGAGAGAGGTGTCAGTGGTGGATCTTCTCAGTCATGCATCCGTGTGGCTGTTCCGATTGGACTTTGTGATGGACTACCCCAGGCCGATCATGCCCAACATGGTCTTCATTGGGGGCATCAACTGTGCCAACAGGAAGCCACTATCTCAGGTCTGTATTGGTGCCTTCATCCAATCAATGTTCCAAGCAAAACACTTTTTAAAAAATGTATTTACTTACGAGCATCTTCGTATCTACTTATCTTTCCAAAGATTTCGTTTCTGCTTCTCATTGTTGTAATAGTCTTCAGTGAGATAAACTTTTAAAGGATCAGTGGTAGTGCAGTTCAGGCTTTCAATGGCCACGGAGAGGAAGGAGAGGCAGGGACAAGGATCTGTCAAAGGATGGTCAAGGAGTGATGTGACTCACAGAGACTATTCATTTGTAAAGGCGCCGTTCATGGTTGTGGATGTGCCTCATCTGGGCAGGAGCAGGGACACTACATTGAGAACTAATCCATCCAAATCTTGCTGCAAGGTTTTCAGTAGAAACGATGAAGGAATAGCAATGTACAATTGTTGACGTGATAATTTTTAGTGGTCCCGTCTTGCAAAAGACAGAGAGCTGACCACAGGAGACGTAAGCACTCAGAGGAAGTAGAAGTTTCAAAGAGGTTGACTCAGTTCAGTGGAATTGGGTCAATGTAGGTACAATGAATGTGATCAGAGAATGAAACACAGAGTTCAGTTTCCAGAGAGGGAATTTTGGATTATAATAGGAGACTGTTTCTTGTGAAGACGCTACTTAAAAAAAATTCTTAATAGGTTAACTTCATGGTCTAATAGAGAATTGTCCAATAGAAATATCATGTAAACCACATACGTAATTTAAACTTTTCTAGTGGGCATGTTAGAAACCAGAAAAAAAAGCCACCGAAATTAATTTGAATAATGCATTTTATTTAACCAGATGTATCCCAAATATTATCCTTTCAACATGTGTTCAATATAAAATTAATATTTAATATAGTTTTTTTGTTGTTAAGTCTTCAAAATCTAGCATATATTTGCCACTTACAGCACATCTCCATTTGGAATAGCCACATTTCAAGTGCTCAATAGTCATATGTAGTTAGTGACCACAATATGGTCAATGTTTATAAATGTTCCGTGGACAAAACTAAAATTCAGTCTTTTCAATTTTTCTGTCTTTTTTTGTTTTTCTTTTGAGATGGGGTCTCACTCTGTCACCCAGTCTGGAGTGCAGTGGTGGGATCTCAGCTCATTGCAATCTCTACCTCCCAGGTTCAACTGATTCTTCTGCCTCAGCCTCCCAAGTAGCTGGAACTACAGGTGCATGGCACCACGTCCAGCTAATTTTTTTTTTTTTTGTATTTTTTATGGAGATGGAGTTTCATCATGTTGGCCAGGCTGATCTCGAATGCCTGATCTCAAGTGATTCACTCGCCTCAGCCTCCCAAAGTGCTGGGATTACAGGCATCCGCCACCACACCTAGGCAATTTTTCTATCTTTTAAAAGACCCTCTACTGAATCTGCCCAATTCTGTGAAGGATGTCTTAAAAAAAATCCCCATATATAACGAATTCTACTCAAGTTACAGTTTGGTCCTTAAATAGCTTTTGCTTTATACATAGTGATTAGATTGGTGAATATAGGTTTGAGACTTGTATTTTCTTCACATAGTTTGCTGTTATCATTAAATAATAATCCTCAAAATACATTTTATCTGATATCAGTATTGCTACTCCTATGTTATTTTTTGAATTCCCCATCTCTTTTAATTTGAAAATAATTTGTGTGCAAGTGGGTGGCTCACTCCTGTGATTTCCACCCTTTGGGAGACCGAGGAGGATTGCTTGAGCCCAGGAGTCTGAGAGCAGCCTGGGCAACATGCTGAGACTCCATCTCTACAAAAAAAATAAAAAAAATTATCCAGTTGTGTTGGCGCACACTTGTGGTCCCAGCTACTCAGGAGGCTGAGGCAGGAGGATCACTTGATCCCAGGAGGTGGAGGCTGTAGGAGGTGAAGGTATGCCATGTTCACTCCACCTCACTCCAGCCTGGGTGACAGAGCGAGGCCCCATCTCAAAAAAAAAAAAAAAAAAAAAAATTTATTTGGAATGTGAAAATCTTGTTTTAAAGTTTAGAAAACATTTTTATAAATTCCAATATGAAAAGCTGGGTGCAGCGGCTTGTGCCTGTGGTCCCAGCTACTTGGGAGGCTCAGGTGAGAGGATCATTGAGCTCAGGAGTTTCAGCTCCTGTGGTTTGTTGATTGACTGATTGATTGAAAACACAAGAAAACCCAAAATGAGTTTAATCTGATAATTTCTTTTGATGTCAGCATTCTGATTCTGTCCATAATTGTGTTCTTTCCATTGAGTGTAAGCTCAATCCTTTAACAGAAATTTCCTTTTTCCATCTTAATTTTGGAATTCCATGGCACCTTTCCATTTCCATGGAGACGCAGTGCAGCATCCTCAAGTCTCCAATTCTTACATCTGTCTCTCTCACTTGTAAGAGCCCTTGTGATTATATTGTCCCACCCAGACATCCAGGATAATCTCCCCATGTCAAAACCCTTAATTAAATCACATCTGTAAAGTTTCTTCCACCTGTAATGGAACATATTCCCAGGTTTGAGCAACTACAGTGTAGATACTTTTGTGGGGCTGTGATTCTGCCTACCGCAGACACTAAGCTTAAAGGGAAACCCACATCTTATTCAAAGCTTGGAGGTTTTCCTCTATTTGGCCATTTAAATTTAGTTGTTGTTCCTGTCCTCCATAGTCTTCTATTCTCCAGGCTTCAGAGCTATCAGCTTACCATTCAATTATCTCCTTTTCTCCTTATCTTCCTTTTTTTTATTTTTAAAAAACAATACTTTCAAAGAGCAAAAATTTTAGAATTTCATGAGGTTTATTCTAGTGAAGTTTTTATCGTTTGTACTTTTTGTACCCTAAGGATGCTTTGTCTACCTCAAGATATAGTTTTTACATTCTCTTAAAAACATTAAAGGATTCCAGTTTGTACATTTAGCTCTGTGAGATTGGCAGAGGGGAACTGGATCACTCAGGTCCGGCTTTCGGGATGCCTTTTTCTGTCTCTGGACTTTGCTGGGGTGACCGCACTGACACCCATGGCTTCAACCACCACATATGCTGATGGCTCCAAGTCTATCTGTGCAGCCCAGACCCCTCTTCATCTCCAGACCCTGGAAGCTGATGCCTTGGGCAGCTCCTCCTATTTCCCAGGCACCAGGAATGTGAGCTTCTCCCTCCCCACAGTGCTCCTCTCCTCAGGGTCCCCATGTCTCTGAAGGCACCACCATCTTCCAAGATACGTGGGCCTCCCCAGGGTCTAGGAGTGCCAGACATGTAACTAGAAATGAGATGGCATCACTGTCTAAATAAAACACCACTAGATGGAGATAGAACAGGGGAGCCCCTTGAATGTGACAAGAGCACCCTCCCCGACATGTTCCACCCTCATCCCGGGCTCATCAGGAGGGTGCTTAGAAGGCACACAGTTTTAAGGGGGTTGGAGGAATAGTTCAGAGGCTGAGATGTTGCGCCCACAGCTGAGAATCCCTTTGTAGTGCTCTGTGTCCTCACAAATCCCCAGAAGTTGTCTTCCCCTGGGGAGTCATCAAGCCCTTACAGACCTGCCCTCTCTGTGCCATCCTGCATATGCCACCCTTGAGCTAGGTGTCCCTCTGATGGACGCATCTATTCACTGCCTGTCCCATGGGTTCTGTCCAAAGGTGGAATCTGTTATCAATGTGGATTTCTAATGGGGGTAACTTCCTCCCTAAGGGAAGCCTCAGCCTCACCAGCAATGGCAGACACAGCCAGGCATGTAGACACAGAGGAAGTGAGATGGAAAGTGTGCCCAGCCCAAAGAGCCTGCCCACATCATCCTGGGGTGACCAGAATAAGGAAGCATCAGCAATCTTGCGAGCACACGAAGGAATGACTTTCTGGAGCAGGACGAGCCTCATGGGCATGAGACCGTTGTGAGCGCTCAGGGTCTCTCCCTTAGAAAGGCACACATTTAATTCTCCGCCTTGAAATTTGACCTAGGCCCCCCCCAAATTCTTCAGCCCATTCTGTTCTGAAGGAACCATTCTTATCAGAACTTGGTGCTGGATTGACTTGGAGAAAAGCCTGACCATAACCTTCAAGATGAAATAAAGGCCTGGGTGAATGGACACTTTAGTCTGTAAGCAGACTTGCAGAAGACAGGAGCCTTCAGCATTCAGAAGAGGAATTCAGACTGGCAAGATCTGAGGCCAGGCTCCAACTCCCCCTGGTCCCTTGATGAGCAGGGAGCTCCCTGAACCCCTGTGGGTCCTTGCTAGGTTGTCTTTCCCATGTGTGCTTTAGAAAGCAGCACATCTTATCCCATGGGATAGATGGAGAATTCTCAACAAAGCCTTCCCAAGAATTCGATCATCACATCTTGAGCTCAGCCTTCCTGTAGCTTTTTGAAATATTGCCAGCCACTTCATAGAGAGTCCTCTTTCATCCTTGCAAGAAACATCCTTGTGTGACAAAAGACCAAGACCAGATAGCCAGCCTCCCCAGTCCCTGCTAGAGAAAGCTGGCTTAGCAATGTTGTACCTGTTTTGGATGTGCTGTATTACTCATATATGAGAAGAAAGAGTTTTAAGAGTTAGCAAATAGGGTCACATCCAGCAGAGAACATTTGGTTGGGGACTAGGGCAGTGGTGACTCCTCAGACCCCAGCTACAGCCTGATAAACGTGGTTACCAGAGAAGTAGGAGGCAGTGACATGAAATGGGTGTTCACAGCCTTGTGTTGGGAATTGGATGAGAAACAAGAGCTTGAACTTGGATGTTCCCCAGAGTGAGCGCAAGGTCAGATGAGTTTTTCAAGATAGAAGTGATCAGTCTTTCCCAGGGTGGGGCCCATAATGAAAGGCAATGATAGATTAACGAACAGGTAATAAGTAACTGGAGGAGGGCACTCTGTCTTCCAATTACATGATGATTTGCTAGGTGGCTCAGTGACAAGGTAATTAAGGTGAAGGAAACAAATGTAGCAGGCACAGCGTGGGGTGGACAGTCAGCTGTTGATAGCTTCTGCTGAGATGGCCACAGGACTCCAGGTTTCCTTGCCGCAGCTGGCCACAGGACTGCTGCTCCTCCTCAGTGTCCAGCCCTGGGCTGAGAGTGGGAAGGTGCTGGTGGTGCCCACTGATGGCAGCCACTGGCTCAGCATGCGGGAGGCCGTGCGGGAGCTCCATGCCAGAGGCCACCAGGCGGTGGTCCTCACCCCGGAGGTGAATATGCACATCAAAGAAGAGAACTTTTTCACCCTGACAACCTATGCCATTCCATGGACCCAGGATGAATTTGATCATCTTGTGCTGGGCCACACTCAATGGTTCTTTGAAACAGAACATCTTCTGAAGAGATATTCTAGAAGTATGGCAATTATGAACAATATGTCTTTGGTCTTTCACAGGTCTTGTGTGGAGCTACTGCATAATGAGGCCCTGATCCGGCACCTGAATGCTACTTCCTTTGATGTTGTCTTAACAGACCCGGTTAACCTCTGTGGGGTGGTGCTAGCTAAGTACCTGTCGATTCCTGCTGTGTTTTTTTTGAGGAACATTCCATGTGACTTAGACTTTAAGGGCACACAGTGTCCAAATCCTTACTCCTATATTCCTAAGTTACTAACGACCAATTCAGACCACATGACATTCCTGCAAAGGGTCAAGAACATGCTCTACCCTCTGGCCCTGTCCTACATTTGCGATGCTGTTTCTGTTCCTTATGCAAGCCTCGCCTCTGAGCTTTTTCAGAGAGAGGTGTCAGTGGTGGATCTTCTCAGCCATGCATCCGTGTGGCTGTTCCGATCGGACTTTGTGATGGACTACCCCAGGCCAATCATGCCCAACATGGTCTTCATTGGAGGCATCAACTGTGCCAACAGGAAGCCACTATCTCGGGTCTGTATTGGTGCCTTCATCCAATCAATGTTCCAAGCAAAACACTTTTTAAAAAATGTATTTACTTACAAGTGCTTCCATATCTAATTATCTTTCTAAAGATTTTATTTTTGCTTCTTTGTCGTAACAGTCTTCAGTAAGATAAACTGTTAAGTGGTCTCTAGTAGTGTATTTCAGGTTTTCAGTGGTCACTGAGAGGAAGAAGAGATACGGATAAGGGTCTATCAAAGGATGGGCAAGGACTGCTGTGACTCACGGACACTGTTTGTAAAGGCACCGTCTTCATGTTTGTGCATGTCCTTCAGTTGGGGAGGAGCAGGGACACTACATTTGGAACTGATCTATCCTGGGGTTTTTGGCTTGCCTGATTTTCAGTAGAAAGATGATGCAACAGTAAATTATAATTGTTGGCATGATAATTTTTCGCGGTCCCATCTTGCCAAAGATAGAGAGGTGACCACAGGAGACCTAAGCACTCACAGGAAGTAGAAGTGTCAAAGAGGTTGACTCAGTTCAGTGGAAGTGGGACAGTGAAGGTGGCATGAATGTCTGTGATCAGAGAATGAAACATGGAGTTCAGTTTCCAGAGAGGGATCTGTGCTGACAGAAGTTTTTCTGACCAGGAGTTGGGGGTCTGATGTATGATGTGGGCACATCATAGAGTTGGGAAGGTACAGTGATGGTTGCATGTCAGAAGGGTCTTCTTCTACTTGTAATGCTGAAATTATCAAGAGAGGGTGGAAGGGACTAGGGAGGAGATAAGACTGTGAACCTATAAGCCCAGTGAAGCTGGGAGCAGTGATGAATGGACATCTGTCCAAGAAGGAAAGGGTTTCTCTGGAGGGGCTGAGCACATCACCAAACCCACCGTATCCCACTCCAAGTTTCTATAGTGAGATCTATTCTTTTTCCAAAAATGTCAGAGGCAGCTTTCATTAACCCAGAGTATTTGGGTTTCATTGAGATAGTACTTTGGGATCTGAGAAACCAAATTCACACACCAATGAGTTTGGTTCTGAATCCATTGAGAGAGCCATCCTTTTTTTTTTTTTTTTTTTTTTTTTCTTGAGACTGAGTCTCACCCTGTAGCCCAGGCTGGAGGGCAGTGGCCCCATCTCAGCTCACTGCAGCCCCACCTCCCAGGTTTAAGAGATTTTCCTGCCTCAGCCTCCTGAGTAGCTGGGACTACAGGCACATGCCACCACTCCTGGCTTTTTTTTTTTTTTTTTTTTTTTTTTACTAGAGACAAGGTTTTGCCATGTTAGCCAGGCTGGTCTAGAACTCCTGACCTCATGTGATCTGCCTGCCTCCCAAAGTGCTTGGATTACAGGTATGAGCCACTGTACCCAGAGAGGGAACCATCTTTCTTGTGAGAGAACTGAGCCCTTTTTTTGTCATATTCACTGAATTTATATGAACTTCCATGAGTTTAGGTCCTTTGTATTCTTATTTCTGTACGTCTTTTTATTAGTGTAGGTATTATTGCAAAGGACACTAAACTTTGTTTTTGTTTTTGATCAAACCACAAGGTATTTGTTCTACTGGTTTTCTTTTCCCCTTGTGCAATGTAGTTACTGAGCTGTAAAAAATATGTATGTTCTTTAGATTTGTAAAAATGTAGAAAATTAGGAAGACATTTGAATAGTGACTGTGGCTCTTTTCTTCTGGTTTTTCACTATGAATATGTTCTTTAGACTGAACTGCACTGGCTCAAATCTTCCCTCTCATTTTTCTAGCTATGTGACCTAGGACAGGTACCCTAACCATTGTGGTTTTAATGTTGTTATAGAGAGTACCCAATAAATATTATCTGTTATCATTATTATTATTATTTTAGTTTTATTGCATTTATTTTAAGCTGAATTTATTCCAGAGCCAGAGGCATTTTTTTTCTTCAGTTTCTTCTGGGATATCTTTTTCTCCTGTGCAACCTCATCCTCAGGTTTAGGAACAATTTGTTCCTTATCAGTAAAAATCATCTTNTCTCCGTCCATCTGACCCCTCCTTTCAGGCAAGGACCATTTCTAACTTGGCCTTCTGGCCCTAGTTCCTAGCATAGTGACTGGCATACAGTAGGGCTCACACGTTCCATAAATATTTGGTGGATGAGGGAATTAGCAGTGGATTCTGCTTTGGTTCCAGAGCAGAGATTAATTGGATTGCTTAGCAATGGTTCTCTGTTGTAATTCATGAGGGTGAATGTGGATTGCCTACTATTCAGATTAGTAAGTATTTCTTGGTCAAGGGCAGATCTGTGGCCCCAAACCATCCAGGTACACAGCAGCAGCAGCCTCAAAAAGCTTGGAAGCTCTGTGTGATGCAGGAAAGTCATAAAATCATTACAGTGGTGACTTATGTGTTTATAGCCTGTTTTCTCCCTTTAATCCACAAACGCACTCACATGACATTGGGACTTTGGAAGAATTATCACCCTTAAGGTTTAAATTGAACTGTGAATTTCAGAATTTCTGATAAGGACACAACAAAGGGTGAAAGCATTGCTATGTCTATTCTGCTTGCCCAGAATCTTGGTCCTAAAAAATGAAGAGTGCTTGGGTGTGGGGAAGAGCTTCAGTGTGCATATGCATGCCGAAGTACCTACTCTAAGGAGCAGAATGAGAGGGTACCCTACGTACCTGTTAATATGTCCCACAGGACACCAAAACTCTAGTTAGCTGTTTCTCTATGATCCTCTAAGAACATCCCCAAGTATGGCTGGCCTGTGTATGGTTAAAATGTTGGGATCTGTGCAATTATGTTGGGATTGTATGGTACGGCAGTATAGCCCCAAAGAAAAGAGTGTAATACTTCCAGTTCTGGCTGCACAATACTTGCCCCAGAGTCCATGGTCAATAAAATACAAATCTGAGTTATTGTTTTTGCTCATCTTTCCCTTTTGCCTTCCACTCAGTCATCAGAATTTCCCCAAATGCCTTATTTCCCCCTGGATCTTGGGCCAGTGGAATGAGTACAATTTAACTTAATTGAGTTTGCTTATCTGTTTGGTTTCCTGTTGTGAACAAAAGTTCTCTGAAAAGGAATTTGGAAGAAAGAGACTTTGTTCCAGTGAACAGTTTGCAAACCAGGGAGTTACAGCCTCTGGTATACAATGAAAGCGAGTTCCAGAGAACAAAGGAAGGCAGGTTTCATGGCAGAAAGTTCTTTCTGAGGTTCCTAATCAGGTCAATTTATGCAAATGAAGGATGGAAACTTGCTTAGTTCTTATTGGTCAATGCAGCTGCATTCTGATTAGTTGATGAAGCTGAGCCCTGAGTGGCTGAGGTGGGTGAGCTCTAATTGGTTGATTCAGGTGAGTGCTGAAAATCTCAACTATGAAAAGGTACAGGTTTTCAGGATGCTCAGAGTAACTGTGACCTGTAGTAAGCAAAGGACCAGTTGGCTCTATTTTAAATCCAGGCCAACTTAGCCTTTCTTATAGGACTGGCTCTTTCAGGTTCACACTAATACAGACCTGTCCTTGGGGAAGACTTTTGTGCATATGCACTCCAGCGGATTTCCCTTTCTGGTCGTTCTCTACCCCAGCATGCCCCTCCACTGCCGCCTACCCACCCACCTGTTCATTTCCTTCTTAGCATGGTTCACGATTTCTAAGTCCCTGCTCATCTGTTTAAATTGTGAGTCTGGCTCACCTGATAGCACGTGAGTTCTGAGGAGGCAGGAGACTCATGTGGTGGGCTCCGCTGCAGCCTCAAGACCCCACACTGTGCTGGACTCAATAAATATTTGTTGGATGAAGGAATGAAACACATGATACAGGTGAGCAGGCAGTACCGGGGGAGCTGTGGAAAGAGCACGCCTAGGTTTCCATGGCGAAAGTGGGGGTACAGTTGTGTTCTTTTCTTTCAAAAAGGCTTTCTAAAAAGCTTTCTGTTTAATTTCTGGAAAAGAAACCTAACTTGTCACTACATAGTCGTCCTTATTCCTTTCTGGTAACACTTCTTGGTCCGTGGAATACTAATTTAATGGATCCAGAGGTGCTGGAGGTACTTTGCTGTATTCACTCAAGAATGTGATTTGAGTATGAAATTCCAGTCAGTTCAACTGTTGTTGCCTATCAAGAAACCTAATAAAGCTCCACCTTCTTTATCTCTGAAAGTGAACTCCCTGCTACCTTTGTGGACTGACGACTTTTCATAGTCATGTGACACAATCAAATATTAACTTGGTGTATCGATTGGTTTTTACCATATATATAAGTAGGAGAGGGCGAAGCTCTGGCAGGAGCAAAGGTGCCATGGCTGTGGAGTCCCAGGGCAGACATCCACTTGTCCTGGGCCTGCTGCTGTGTGTGCTGGGCCCAGTGCTGTGCCATGCTGGGAAGATGCTGTTGATCCCAGTGGATGGCAGCCACTGGCTGAGCATGCTTGGGGCCATCCAGCAGCTGCAGCAGAGGGGACATGAAATAGTTGTCTTAGCACCTGATGCCTCATTGTACATCAGAGAGGGAGCATTTTACACCTTGAAGACGTACCCTGTGCCATTCCAAAGGGAGGATGTGAAAGAGTCTTTTGTTAGTCTTGGGCATAATGTTTTTGAGAATGATTCTTTCCTGCGGCGTGTGATCAAAACATACAAGAAAATAAAAAAGGACTCTGCTATGCTTTTGTCTGGCTGTTCCCACTTACTGCACAACAAGGAGCTCATGGCCTCCCTTGCGGAAAGCAGCTTTGACGTCATGCTGACAGACCCTTTCCTTCCTTGTGGCCCCATCGTGGCCCAGTACCTGTCTCTGCCCACTGTATTCTTCTTGAATGCATTGCCATGCAGCCTGGAATTTGAGGCTACCCAGTGCCCCAACCCATTCTCCTACGTGCCCAGGCCTCTGTCCGCTCATTCAGATCACATGACCTTCCTGCAGCGGGTGAAGAACATGCTCATTGCCTTTTCACAGAACTTTCTGTGCGACGTGGTTTATTCCCCATATGCAACCCTTGCCTCGGAATTCCTGCAGAGAGAGGTGACTGTCCAGAACCTATTGAGCTCTGCATCTGTCTGGCTGCTTAGAAGTGACTTTGTGAAGGATTACCCTAGGCCCATCATGCCCAATATGGCTTTCATTGGTGGAATCAACTGCCTTCACCAAAGTCCACTATCCCAGGTGTGTATTGGAGTGGGACTTTTACATGCATATATTCTTTCAGATGTATTACTTTGGATCGATTAACTAGCCCCAGATATATGCTGAGCAAGCATTCTGAGATAGTTTAAAATGCCCTCTTTTGTTAATTTTTGATTCCTAGGCCTGAGTCTGTCTTTGGCATCATCTTCTGGATGATTTCTTGGTATCCGAGATTTCAAGAAAACATTCCTTGGACATTTTACTCTGTGTGCTCCAGTGGATAGTAATCAATTAGAAACAACAAGCTGTTAAATGCCATAAGCACAGAATGCTGGGTTTGGGACACCTTGCAGAAAACTCAATTGAAGCCTGCACCTTGCCCTGGATTCAGTCAGGCAGCCAACATTCAGGACTGATAAAATCATTCTTTGATGATAGATCCTGGCAATGAAAGTTGCCTTTGTGATCCTCGTTAAAGCTCCAGTTTCTAAATATTCTGATAAGAAGCTAGATCCTGCAGTCCCTTCTCTTCTAATGAGTCAATCACCAGACAGGTTCTGACACGATACAGAAAGGTTGTGGGTTTCATTCTCAAGTTGTTAGGTTTATTTTTCCCCTACAGAGTTTGAAGTATGCAAAAAGTAGCATTCACATCCTCATCTAAATCTCAGCAGAATATAGAGAAGAACAGGAGAGGCTCCTTCAGATGGAGGGTTAGGGAAGGACTCTCTGAGGAGTTGACATTTCAGTGAGCATTCATTCATTTATCCTTCAAAGATTGACTGAGGATCTACTGGCAGCCCAGGCACTTCCCAGGTGCTGAGTCTGGCTCCCATTAAGGGGACTGATATCACCCTCGGAGAGCACTGGACCTTATTTCCATGATACCTCCAACATGATTTGTGTTTTATTTTATTTTTTAAAATTTCCTGTGCATTTTCCTTCATAGCACATCAAATATGGCAGTCATTTCTCTTAAATAATTGTTGATTGTCCGCTTCACGTCATGAGCCCCGTGGGGACATGTGTGACTTTGCATTAATCACATCCACTGTATGCTGCATCCTCAACACCTGCCAATGGGTCTGCATGTGTTTGGCGCTCCATAAATATCAGCGCCTAAGGCACAGAATAGGCACCCATCAAATATGTGCTAAGTACTAAATGAGTGAGAAGAAAGGTGCCAACTGAGGTCTAGTCACTGGGTAGAGAGTAATCCACAATAGCTCTTTTTAGTTCTTTGTACTCCAGCTACTACATATCTATCTATCTATCTATCTATCTATCTATCTATCTATCTATCTATCTATCTATCTATCTATCTATCTATCTATCAATCATCTATCTATCTATCCATCCACAAACATATATCATTTTTTGGTTGCCTTTTCTACAAAATAGAGTAACAGTGTATCCCCACTGCCCACTTACCAATATGTCATGGGTATTACTCCAGTTTTAAATGCTATTACTTTTTAAACTATGAAATAGTATTTCGTGGTACTTGTGTACTACAGTGTATTCTGCTATGGATCTAGTCTAGTTCCCCACAGAGGAACGTTACAACTTGTATTCCCGGAGTTTTGTTGTTGTGACTTCAAACACTTCCTTTAAAAAGATAAGATACTTTGTAGTTTAAAAAACATTTGTTCTGTTTCTTTCTCATTCATCTTTTCTTAAGTATTTTACAGGGGTTTTTTTTGTGTGTGTGAATGTGTGTGTGTGTGTGTGGGTTTTTTTTCCATTTCTATCTCTAGCTGATTATCTACTCACTACTCAGCCGTCTCATCAAAATATTGATTTTCATAATAAAAAACACAGGCAGTCATTTGCTGATAAAGAAATTTTGGTTTCTTCTGTTTTAAATTCCATGCCAAATATCAGGGTTATTGAATTTATTAGAATCTGTAAAAACAGTTGAATAATTCTGGCAATAGGAAAGATTCCTGTCTTGCTGCTATTTTAGTGGAAATTGATTATCATTTCATTATTTTGCATTGCGTTAGCCATTGTTTTCCGGCAAATCGTCTTTATTGATTTAGATAATTTCCTTCTTTACTTGAGGGTGTTTGTAGGAGAGGCACCAAACTTTATCAGCTGCCTTTCTGGCATTTACTGATATAACCATCAATGTCTAAGTGGTGAATTGTGTTGATTACATATTGTTTGTTGCCTTGTTTGGTGCAGTAAGGCTTAGGTGTGAAAATATCTTGTAAATTGTACCTGTTAGTAACCTTCTTTGTCTTGTTGAATGTTTTAATCTGAAATTCCACTTTTTGGATATTAATATTACCACTTCTGGGTTATTTTTGTTTACATTTCCCTAGTACATCTTTAGTACTCCTTTGTCTTCAAGCTTTCTTCCTTTTTAAGCAACATGGAACTGGGATTTTTAATCCAGTCAGGCAGTTGCTTTAATAACTGCATTTTGCCCACTTGAATCTAACAATTAATAGATTTGATTGTAACTCTCTCAGTTTACTTTACGTTTGGTTGACTTTGCCATTCTCCCTTTTCCAGATTTTTACTGGTTGGTCAAGTTACTATTTTTATTTTCTCTTTCTTCCTTTGTCAACTAAAAATGCCACTCTGCACTACCATTCCTCTTGTGTTGATAGTCCTATTCTCAATAGTCTTGATAAAACTCCTGAACTTTAAGAATAAAGATAAAACTTTTATTGCACAAAGAAGTCCATAGAGAAAGCACAACCTGGCATTGGCGTGTCTTTGGTGTGTCTGAAGGAAAAGAGATAGTGGAACAACATTGGGAGAAAAGGAATGAAACTCAAGAATTCCAAGATGTTGCTCCCCTGCCAGGGTGAGATGGCAATGGTTCACAGACAATCACAATGTTGGATCTGAGAAAAATAACTGAATGGAAGATTAGTGAGGACAGAGGCTTTGAGATGGCCAGGAGAGGAAAGCTTGGGAGCAGGGAAGGTTGAGATACACGTGGGTTACTGGGAATGTGTGATGGTGAAGTCACAGGTGCCCCATATGGTGTCTAAGTGCTAAAGAAGAATTCTGGAAAAATGAAATGCATTTGGGAAGGGAAAATCCAATTAAAAGCCTAAACTAAAAATGCAAAATTCTAGTAAAGTTTAGGAGAATGTCTGATTTTGGCTGGGGAAGTCTCATCAGAGCAGGGAAGTTCTCTCATTCGGGGGATCTCACCTTTTTTTTGAAGGGAATCAATGGTGGGGGATTAGAGTGTTATTTTCAGTTAGTATGTTGCTTCACTCTTTGGTCATTCCAGTAACTGTGAAGTCAGGGCGAAGTTTAAGGGAAGCTTTGCCAAGTAGGGGATGGACTTCACCTTTATTGAGCCTCATAATAGCTGGTTGAGGTAGGAGTTGGCCATGATGACAACTTCTCTGCAGTTTTCCCTGCGTGAATCTCTAGATGAACTTTTGTGCCATTTAAACTTTCGTGATCTCCTGCTATTTAACTTCGGACGTTTATGGACTTTTATGTGGGTTCAATTATGTGTGAATCACATCCTGCTGATTGCTGAGTGGGCATGGGAGGGTGTGCCTGGAGAATTTAGACTCGGCCCTTTCCAGATGAGCTTCAGTGTAAGAGTGGGTTTCGTAAAGAGCAAAGGTCTTAGGAAATTTGAGTAAGCCATGTACCATCGCTCAGAAGAAAGCTTGAAGAGCACTTGGAAATGAGCTCTCTCTCCCCAAGAAAGAGGGAGAGAGAAGGGAGAGATGTGGGGCAGACCCTAGGGAGGAAGGAGTTCAGAAAAACCATCCTCAGGGTGTTCTTGCTACAAACCAAAAATGCAGCATGGTGGTGGGGAGGATGACTCTGTCCTCCCTGACCTTTTAGATGACCCCCAGGGAAAAGGTCAAGACAAGGCCCTTAAGAGCCAGAGAACTCATGAGGGCCTGGGGCTGGTGAGAGTGGCAGGGAGAGGGGGTCACCTTGGGGGAAGGATGATCAGTGTCTGGGGCTTTCCTGGTCATGCTCCAAATCAGGCTTGGCAGGAGTCCTGCTGTGCAAATCGCATTTGCTGAGCCCTGTCAGAGGTCTCCTGTGACTCACATCTAGGGTGACCAGTGTCCTGGCTTTCTCAAGACTGTTCAGGTTTTAGCACTGAAAGGCACATGTCCCAGGGAACCCCTCAATTCTGGGCAAGCCCTGCCACATCACACAACCTTACTAGTACCCTCAGTATTCTTTAGAAACGTAAAACCATAGACTCAGCAATCCCATTACTGGGTATATACCCAAAGAAATAGAAATCATTCTACTATAAAGACATTTGCGCATATTTGTTTATTGCAGCACTATTCACAATAACAAAGTCATGGAACCAACCCAGATGCCCATCAATGATAGATTGGATAAAGAAAATGTGGTATGTATACACCATGGAATACTATGCAGCCATGAAAAGGAACGAGATCATGTTCTTTGCAAGGACAAAGCTGCAAGCCATCATCCTCAGCAAACTCACACAGGAACAGAAAATCAAACAGCGCATGTTCTCACTCATAAGTGGGAGTTGAACAATGAGAATGCACAGACACAGGGAGGGGAACATCACATGCCAGAGCCTCTTGGGGGTTTGGGGGGTGAGGGGAGGAACTTAGAGGACAGCACAGGTGCAGCAAACCACCATGGCATATGTATCCCAGAACTTAAAGTAAATAATAATAACAATAAATAAACCCATAAAGCCATTTGAGAGACTTTTGCGGGATTCATTGGACCACTGAAATCTACAGTGGGAAAATAATTGCCATGCTGATGAAACAGGAAGACTTTCCTTGTCCCCCTGACAGGGCGTGTGACAGCAGGAGGGGCTCACTTTCTCAGTGCCCCGCTGCTCAGACCTCTAGGGGAGCATACAGACGGGCAGGCTGTGGGGCTCTGACCTCACAGGCAGTGTCTAGAGGTGGATGTTTACAGCTCCTGAAGCCCCAGTGGGCATGTGTTACAGTGTTCTTTTAGTTTTGCCCTCTATAGGCGGCTTGTGTTAACCAGCTCAATTACACCCTCTACTTTGTCGCAAGGACAGAGGGCTTTCTGTGTCCTGGGGGCTTGCCTTGGTGTACCAGAAGAATCGAATCACACCTGGGCTTGGAGAATGAGTGCAAGGATTTATTGAGTGGAGGTAGTTTTCAGCAGATGGAGGAAGCCAGAAGGGGATGGAATGGGAAGGTTTTGCCCTGGAGTCAGACCGCTCGGTGGCCCAGGCTCGGTGGCCTGGGCTCTCCTCCAACTGCCCCAGCCAAACTCCACATTGTTCTGCTGGTCGGTGGCCTGCCAGTGCCTGTTGGTGAGTTCTTCTCGACGTCCAGCCGTCCTCGTGTCCCTCCGCTGATGTGCTCCTCCCAATGTCCAGCCACGTGTGTGTCTGCCTGCTAGGGTCTTGGGGTTTTTATAGGCACATGATGACGGCGTGGCAGGCCAGGGTGGTTTTGGGAAATGCAACATTTAGGCAGGAAAACAAAAATACCTGTCCTCACCTAGGTCTGTGGGCACAGGTCTGGGGATGGAGCCCTCGCCAGGGACCACACCCTCTTTTACCCAGAACTTCCCTTCCCTACTTCCATATCATTTGAAGGGACCATGCCCTTCCCAGCTTTTCCCTTCTGTATCACTGATGCCTTGCTCTGTGCCCTCGAAGTGGAATTATCACGGTGTGTATGTATAGGTGTGTGCATGTGTGTGCATGTGTGTGCATGTACCTGTGCTTTGCTTTTGGAAAATTAGCACATTAACTGAATTTTGCATCTCAAGGATAATTCTGTAAGCAAGAACCCTTCCTCCTTTAGAAGGAAGTAGAGGAGAGGAAAATGCTATAAAACTTACGTATTAATAACTTTTTACTCTATCTCAAACACACATGCCTTTAATCATATTCTTAAGAGGAAGACATCTAATTCATAACTTACCATATGTACTTGTCAAAGAATATGAGAAAAAACTAACTGAAAATTTTTCTTCTGGCTCTAGGAATTTGAAGCCTACATTAATGCTTCTGGAGAACATGGAATTGTGGTTTTCTCTTTGGGATCAATGGTCGCAGAAATTCCAGAGAAGAAAGCTATGGCCATTGCTGATGCTTTGGGCAAAATCCCTCAGACAGTAAGAAGATTCTATACTATGGCCTCATATCTATTCTCACAGGAGCTCTAACCCCAGACTTCCAGCTTCCAGATTAATTCTCTAAGTTGGAACTTGAAATTTGGCTTTTCCCTGCCACTTCCCAACTATTAATCCAAAGGGTTTTTTTTCGTTGTTGTGGTTGCTGTCAAATACTCTGTTAAACTATCATCCACCACACTCGGAAGTCTCATTTTCTCTAAGAGACTCAAAAGTATATTAGGGAGAATTTATTTAAAAATAAAATAAAAGGGATATTGTTTCTTCATATTAAATAGGAGTATTTCTCCAAAAAGCTGTTGGTTAGGACATTGAATTTATGTCTTATATTTTTGCTCTTATAGTTCTGCATCCACTTGTTTTATTAAGCAAACTTGCCCTTGAAGTGCAGGAAAGTGAAAAAAAATCCTGAGTGCACAGCTTGATAAATTGTCACAAATTCACGTAGTGCATACTCCCTTGTAACTAAACCTCCAAAACAAGATGCTGAAAGTTGCCAGTCCTCAGAAGCCTTCATAGTTGCTGAGCCTCCCACTCTGTTAAAGGTTATGTTCCTTCAGAGGACCCCCATTTTCTAGTTAGTATAGCAGATTTGTTTTCTAATCATATTATGTTCTTTCTTTGCATTCTGTTCTTTTTGCCCCTCGAAGGTCCTGTGGCGGTACACTGGAACCCCACCATCGAATCTTGCGAACAATACGATACTTGTTAAGTGGCTACCCCAAAACGATCTTCTTGGTATGTTGGGAGGATTGGACGTGTAGGTCAAACCAGGGTCAAATTAAGAAAATGGCTTAAGCACAGCTATTCTAAAGGATTGTTGAGCTTAAAAATATTATGGCCAACATATCCTACATTGCTTTTTATCTACTGGGGTATCTCAACTCACATTTTCTTCTGCAAATTTCTGCAAGGGCATGTGAGTAACACTGAGTCTTTGGAGTGTTTTCAGAACCTAGATGTGTCTGACTGTGAAACTCAGAGACGTAACTGCTGACATCCTCCCTACTTTGCACTTCAGGTCACCCAATGACCCGTGCCTTTATCACCCATGCTGGTTCCCATGGTATTTATGAAGGCATATGCAATGGCGTTCCCATGGTGATGATGCCCTTGTTTGGTGATCAGATGGACAATGCAAAGCGCATGGAGACTAAGGGAGCTGGAGTGACCCTGAATGTTCTTGAAATGACTTCTGAAGATTTAGAAAATGCCCTAAAAGCAGTCATCAATGACAAAAGGTAAGAGAGAAGATACAGAAGAATACTATACTTTGGCCATGGCATTCATGATAAAATTGTTTCAAATATGTAAATATTTATGTAGCATTTAATAGCATTGTTTCAAATATAAAAACAAATACATAAAAATCTGGATCTTTTTTTTTTTGAGATGGAGTCTTGCTCTGTCGCCTAGGCTGGAGTGCAGTGGTGCGATCTTGGCTCACTGCAACCTCCACCTCCCATGTTCAAGCAATTCTCCTGCCTCAGCCTCATAAGTAGCTGGGATTACAGGTGCCCGGCACCACGCCCGGCTAATTTTTGTGTTTTTTAGTAGAGATGGAGATTCACCATGTTGGCCAGGCTGGTCTAGAATTCCTGACTTCAGGTGATCCACCTGCCTCGGCCTCCCAAAGTGCTGGAATTACAGGCGTGAGCCACTGCATCTGACTTGAATTTATAAATAAGATAATTTAGAGGTTATTATTCACTTTATAAAAGGATTCTTTAGTTCCTATATAATTTATCATAGAATTTATTTAGAGTTTTATTTCCCCCGGTAGATTTAAAACTCCAATTTATATAAAAAAGTTGCCATAATAGACATCTGATCCATAAGTTTTCTGCACAGAAAGAAATGCTCCATTATAAGAAGCATAGTATCTACAAGAGAAAAACAACTCAAATGCTTACAAGTACAGCTTTTTGCAGCACTGGAACCTCTGAGAAATTTTGTCCATGCAGTTTATGAATGAAGGAGCCATAAGATATCACAGACAAAGGCTTAGAGTAAAAACAAAGGAAAATTTGTTCAAATGTGGCCCTGAAAACGATTCAAAGGGCAAATGATTTCTGGATTAGAGTGAGTATATTACTGTCAATCTCACTGGTAATAGGCTTATCAGAACCTTATGGGAAGAAGTGGTGGCCAGTGGTAGATTTCATCCAGCAGTAGATACTGTGTGCATACGTGCATGCGCATTTATGCATGTGGCTGTGCTCATGTGTGGGTGCACGCGTGTGCATTCATATGAGTGTGTGCCTGTGTTTATGAGAGTGTCCATTGCTTTCTCCCATGGTTACCTCCTTCAGAAAGAAGCAGCAGTCAGGAAGACAGATATGAAGAGCTGGAGCATGTTCAGATGAGAGGAGATAGAACACAGGGGGACACACCAGCTTGAGCAAGGGACAATAGGGGAAGACTGATGACTGACTTCCCACCTTTGAGGTGCTAATGTGTGTTTGGTGCTACTGGATAAAAGATAAAAGTTGGCTGGGCACCGTGGCACATGCCTGTAGTCCCAGCCACTCAGGAGGCTAAGGTGGGAGGATTGCTTGAGCCCAGAAGTTGGAGGCTGCTGTGAGCCATGATCATGCCACCACACTCCAGCAACCTGGGCAACAGAGCGAGACCCTGTCTCAGAAAAAGAAAAAAAAAAAAAGAAAAAAGAAAAGTCCACATGACCTGAGCATCACATGCCCAGAATGTTGGGTGGTGTGGTCCCATTCCTTCCTTCCAGCGGCTTCTTCTGGCCACCTCAATGTCAGGATGTCCTGCTCACACATCAATACCATTAAAACCTGACTTCTTTCCCTGCACTGATGAAGCTCCTTCTTGAGGCTCACATTATGGATATAATTTTGATTATTTGTTCAGCGGTACAGATAACTACTTGTAACCTAAGAAAGACTTGGTGAAAATTCTCTAATACATTATTTTTTAAAAAAACACAAATCAGTGAGCTCAAGTTATTAACTAACTTTCATCTATTCACTTTCAAGCCATCCCTGTCTGATTGTGAATCTCCATGATTCCAACACTCTGAGCTGGGGACAGTACCTACACAAAATAAAGAGAAGTGGAAAATCTTCAAACATCAGTTTATGCAGACAACCAGGTCATAATAGGTGCTCAGCTACTATTGAATGAATGAATGAAAGTTCTGGCCAGGCGCGGTGGCTCGTGCCTGTAATCCCAACACTTTGGGAGGCCGAGGCAGGCGGATCACTTGAGGTCAGGAGTTCGAAACCAGACTGGCCAACATAAAGAAATCTTATCTCTACCAAAAATAAAATATAAAAAAATTAGCCAGGCATGGTGGTGCGTGCCTGTAATCCCAGCTATTTGGGAGGCTGAGGCAGGAAAATCACTTGAATCTGAGAGGTGGAGGTTGCAGTGAGCAGAGATTGCACCACTCCCCTCCAGCCTGGGCAACAGAATTAGACTCCGTCTTATTAAAAAAAAAAAAAAGAAGGTTCCAAGAAAATCCATCTTAAGGTTTATGTAAAAGGAAGATGGTATTGAACATGGTTTATGGTCAAATACTAATATTACATTATAACAATGTTTCCAAGTAACATTACAGATATGTTTAAAGACGGTGTTCTTGCATTGCTGTAAAGAAATACCCAAGACTGGATAATTTATAAAGAAAAGGGGTTTCTTTGGCTTGTGGTTCTGTAGGCTATACAGGAAGCATAGTGCTGACATCACTTGGCTGCTGGGGGAGCTTCAGGGAGATTTTGCTCTTGGCAGAAGGCAATGCAGGAGCTTGCATGTCACATGGCAAAAGCAGGAGTGAGAGGGAGTTGGGGGGAAGGTGCCACATGCTTTTTAATGACCAACTCCCTAAGAACTCGTGAGAACTCACTATCAGGAAGACAGCACTAAGCCACAAGGGATCCGACCCCATGATCCAAACACCTCCCACCAGGCCCCATCTCCAGCATTGGGGATTACAATTCAACATGAGATCTGAGTGTGGACAAATATCCAAACTATATTAGTCAACAGTGATCATAATTAGTCCAAATAGGAGTGTCTTTTTTTTCTTTCTTTTCCCTTTTCTTTTCTACTTCCTCCTCCTTTTCCCTCTCCTCTTCAGCCTCCTCTTCATTCCTCTAGCACCAAGGGTTGAAGCAGCTAACCTGTTTTGGATTGAGATGTTCTGTTTGGGCTATTAACACTCCAGAATAAACAGAAATCCATTTTGCACTAAGTGGCTGCACAGACACAGCCTAATGCTAAATCTAGCACCTGGATAGTTTAATGTTTCAATGACTGAATTACAAATAGATCATCACCTTAGATTTGGCACTTACAAATGACTTTTACCTTGGCCAGAGGTGGTTGTTTACAACTTCAAATAGGAGACTATTCATAATTTCTGACATGACCTTTTCCTTTCTTTATTTTACTGTATGAAAGTATAACGAAATTTCCCACAAAAATGTCACTAAAAAGAAGGTTATACTTTGAGGTTATAATAGTAACACAGCCTGGGCAACACAGTAAGACCCTGTTTCTACAAAAAATTTCAAACTTCGCCAGACATAGTGGTGCATGACTGTAATTCCAGCTACTCTGGAGGCTGAGGCTGGAGGATGGCTTGAGCCCAGGAGTTGGAGCCTGCAGTGAGCCATGATTGTGCCACTGCACTCCAGCCTGGGCAACAGGGCAAGACTCTGTATCTAAAAACAACAACAACAACAACAATAATAGAAACAGGTTTCCTTTCCCAAGTTTGGAAAATCTGGTAGTCTTCCTAGGCAGCAACAAGCATAAAGAGAGGATTGTTCATACCACAGGTGTTCCAGGCATAACGGAACTGTCTTTGTGTTTAGCTACAAGGAGAACATCATGCACCTCTCCAGCCTTCACAAGGACCGCCCGGTGGAGCCGCTGGACCTGGCCGTGTTCTGGGTGGAGTTTGTGATGAGGCACAAGGGCGCACCACACCTGCGCCCCGCAGCCCACGACCTCACCTGGTACCAGTACCATTCCTTGGACGTGATCGGTTTCCTCCTGGCCATCGTGCTGACAGTGGCCTTCATCGCCTTTAAATGTTGTGCCTATGGCTACCGGAAATGCTTCGGGAAAAAAGGGCGAGTTAAGAAAGCCCACAAATCCAAGACCCATTGAGAAGTTGGTGGGAAATAAGGTAAAATTTTGAACCATTCCCTAGTCAGTTCCAAACTTGAAAACAGAATCAGTGTTAAATTCATTTTATTCTTAAGGAAATACTTTGCATAAATTAATCAGCCCCAGAGTGCTTTAAAATATTATCTTAAATAAAAATAATAGAATCACTAGTCAGTAAAGATATTTGAATATGTATCATGCCCCTCTGGTGTCTTCGATCAGGATGACACATGCCATCTTTCAGAGGATGTGCAGACAGGCTGGCGTTCTACATGCCTTTTCTTACTCAGAAACATGACCTGTTTGGGAATGCAGGATTCAAAGGTGGTCCCACCGCTGTCCCTATTGCAAATGGCAGTTTTAATCTTATCTTTTGGCTTCTGTACATGGTTGCGATTGATCCTTAACCAATAATGGTTGGTTCTCATCTCTGTCCGTGCTTCATAGGCGCCCCCTTGTGTGTTTAAAGAGGGGAAACTTTGTACCTTTAGAGCATAGGTGAAATGAGTGAATGGCTTGGAGTGCACTGAGAACGGCATACGATCTATTGCTTTGGGGAAAAAGAATGATGCTGTAAAATTGATGGGTGGTGTGTTTGAGAAGATAATCATTGCTTATGTCAAATGGAGCTGAATTTCATAAAAACCCAAAATACAGTGATGAAGTGCTGGGCAAGCGTATTTTTTTCTTATGTTTCCTGCAACTAAATAAATTTATATAAATTCTATTTAAGTGTTTTCTCTTCATTGGTGTTGCATTTATTTATTGTTAAGTTGTGTTTTCTAATTACAAAGGTAATGCATGATTATGACAGAAAGTTTGGAAAATACAGAGGTTCACACACATATGTCCTCATTGCGTGCGCACATATAAATGCATGAGAAAAGAAAAATAGCCAGTAATCACATTGCCCAGAAACAACCCCAGTTACAATTGTGGCAGATACACATACTTATAAATACTGCAGAAATATCAAGTATACCTAGTATTTGCTAACACTCTTCTACTCTGTCATGAAGATTCATCCAAGGTGTTTTTGTATAATTAATTCATTTTCAGTGGCCAAGCAGTATTCTATTTCATGGATATACCAGGATTTATTTAACCACAACTTCTGGTTGGATTCACTTTTATTATTTTGTTTAAAAAAAAAAAAGGCTGGGTACAGTGGCTCACGCCTGTAATCCCAACACTTTGGGAGGCTGAGGTGGGTGGATCACCTAAGATCGGGAGTTTGAGACCAGCCTGGCCAATATGGTGAAACCCCATCTCTACTAAAAATACAAAAAATTAGCCGGGTGTCGTCGCCAACACCTGTAATCCCAGCTACTCGGGAGGCTGAGTTCAAGGAGAATTGCTTGAACTGGGGTGTGTGTGGGGGGGGGGGGGGGTTGTGGGAGGGGCAGAGGTTGCAGTGAGTCCAGATCACACCACTGCACTCCAGCCTGGATGACAGAGTGAGACTGTCTCCAAACAAACAAACAAACAAAACAAACCTCACTGGACATCCTAGTAGCTAAGTCTTTCCACACATTCATGATTATTTCTGTTGGAAAGTGCTTTACAACAAATTGCTAGTTGTCTCAGTCTGGGCTTCCCTGAGATAAGGATTCAAGGGCCAGGAGTTTACTTAGGAAGTAAAGGAAACACTGATAGAGGAGTGGTAGAGTGAGAAGGGGTGATGGCCATCAACAACCCGCTCTCTTCTGGGCAATTGGAGCTTAATCCTGCTGGGTGACTCTGGGAGCCAGTGGAGAAAAGACACCCTAGACTTATCCCAATGAGGAGCACGGCTGTTGGGTGCTTGAATCCTTGCCTCCTCAGTGATCGAGACACACTCCCAGGTAGTAGTAATTTCTCTGTACTTCCATTTGGCCACAAAGGGGGCTCTGAAAGTCAGAGCTGACGAGAAAAACACACGCCCTTGTGACTGAAGAGGTGCCACAGGGGATCTGTGTGGGGCACCACCTGCATTGCTACCCTGGGCAGATAGCTTGAGAAATCCCCACACTGCATCCCCAAACTGTTACTATCAGTGTGTGAGGGAGACAGGTTCCCATACCCTCATGAGCACAAAGTACTATCCTGAAAAAGAAAGCCTGTCAGTTTGATAGGAGAAAAGCAGGATCTTGTTTACAATGTGCTTTTATTATTGTTATTATTAGAGGTTGCATTTCTTTTCAAGCCGATGAGCCGTCTATGTTTATTTTTTGGAGGATACCCTTTTGCCCACTTTGCTATTGAAGTGTATTACCCTGAGGATTTGGTAAGAGTGTTTATTGCATTCACCAGAATGTCCTTTTTGTCATGTACTGTATCTTCTCTACTTTTTTTTTTTTTTGCCTTGTTTTACTATTTTGTTTTGTGTTACAAGCAAAGTTTTAAATCTGTAAGCTTCAAATTGGAGCTGCGGTGGTGCAGAGAGTGAGGATTTCAGCTGGTTCCCTGACCCCAGCTCCATCTCCTTCCCGAGGCAGTGGCTGGAACACATTCTGCCCACTATTTCCCTCTCTACATCCTTTAGGCTGTGCAGTGACCCCTCAACTACATTCACCCTCCTAAAAAGCCCTTCCTAGTCCACCCGGGGCCCATCTCCCGGCCTCACTGCCCCTGGCTCCTTGACGCCCGACCTCTCTCAGGGACCCCAAGGTGCTGTGAGCTCCAGCCAGCTCATGCTCATTTGCACCTTCGTGTCTGTAGCACTGAGGCACTCTTGTTTACAAGTGAGAGGACCCAATTCCAGATAGCTTAAGCATAAAGAGTATTTTTGTAAGGAGGCAGGCTTCTGACGACGCGAGGCTCACAGCCAGGCCTGCGCTGGGTAGAGCCTCCCCTTCTCGCTCCTGTCCCTGTTGGGTCAGAGCGACAGCTTCCTCTTCCCTCTCCTCAGGGTCTTTTCGGCCCCTCAGTCCCCATATCCCTCTGCCCTAGCTCCCAAGATCCCACAGGAGACAGACTGGATTCTCTCTGGCCTAGAGTGCCTCCTTCCTGAAAGTCAGAATCTGATTGGTCCAGCTGGATCAGGTGTGCACTCCCTGTCCAACCATCAGTGCTGAGAGGGATTACGGAGAGAAAAGCATGGCTCCCACCGTCCCATTACTGTGGCTGCTTGGGCCAGGGGAGAGGGAACCTTGTGAGCTGGGCAGAATCCACCTTGTAGAGGCTGCCTCTGGGTCAGTGATATGGTTTGGCCGTGTCCCACCCAAATCTCATCTTGAGTTGTAATTCCCATTACCCCCATGTGTCGTTAGAGGGACCCTGTGGGAAGTAATTTGAATTATGGGGGCAGTTATCTCCATGCTGTTTGTGTGATAGTGAGTTCTCACAGGATCTGATGGTTTTATAGGGGGCTTTTCCCCCTCTTGCTCATACTTTCTCTTGTCTGCCACCGTGTAAGATGTGCCCTTGCTCCTCCTTCACCTTCTGCCATGATTGTGAGGCCTCCCCAGCCATGTGGAACTGTGAGTCCATGAAACCTCTTTTTCTTTTCTTTT